>NW_026110455.1:0-87500 GCF_024679095.1 Eriocheir sinensis
TTCTTTGCTGGTAAAAGCCCGAAAGATGAAGGTCATGATGTGCGACAAAGCACTGGCGATGCAGACACTCAGATTGTGTTGGCTGGGTTAGAGTATGCTTCAAAAGAGAACAAAAGACCGTTGACAGTGGTGGCAAACGACACTGATATTCTTGTACTGTTGATGTTCCACTGGGCAGCTCACATGAACCTCTATATGCTGTCTGACGTTGGTAAGAAACAATGCCAATATTGGGACATTGGAAGCTTGGTGACATCAGCAGGAGATATGGTCACAAGACATATTCTCTTCATTCATGCCTGGTCCGGTTGTGATACGACATCTGCGACTTACGGTCAAGGTAAGCAATGTTATTAATATTAAGTTGCCTCATTTCCATAAGTTGTGATATCCTGCACTAGAAACGAATAATAGCCATTAAATTACTTTTGGCCAGTCACGCGAAATAAAAGTTATTTGAATTTATATGAAACAATTATTCATCTTTTCGTTGAGGAGGTCTTACCCTGTGTAATACTATTTGTTTCGTGTTTATTGTGTCAAAACGATGCCTTTTAAGCAAATTGGAGCAGCTGGAGTTGATATATCTGATATTTACTTTGCATGTGTGTTAATTATAATTTATGTAAAACGTTCACAGGAAAGACATCACTACTGAAAAACTTCCAGCAGAAAGATAATGAATATTATCACAAGATTGCTGAGATATTCGAAGATGATACGGCTACATCAGACGACATTGGCAATGCTGGCCTCAGACTTTTTGTACATAGGTAAGTAATATAGGCTACATGAATTGTTCATCAATAATATTGTAAGTGGTTCAATACGTAATCTAAACTTATGGAAATATAATTATTTATTGGAAGCTGTTCCTATGAGTTTTTTCTCTTCCTCAGGTATAAGAGGAATGATGTAGATGATCTTTCCGAACTTCGTTACAACACTTTCATGCGCTTTGCAGCAACAGCAACTACTACTATAAAACCACAAAGTCTACCACCAACAGCAAGAGCAGCCTATTTCCATTCACTTCGTGTTCATCTACAAGTAATTGAATGGAAATCACTGATGAGTAACATTACCAGCAGAAGACTGGGGTTGGAAGCTTCAACATGGTATGTACGAGCCAATTATGACAGATTTAGCTCCAGCTCCAGAAAAGATCTTGAAGTGTGTGAGATGCAACTGTAAGTTGATGGGGAAAAACGTCTGTGGCACGAACGCATGTACATGTAAGAAAATAGGACTGTGGTGTATCTCAGCGTGTGGCCAGTGTTACGGAAAAAATTGCCACAACGCAAAAGACAATATGAGTAGTGAAGAAATGCCCGAAGATTCCTCGAACATTTTGGGAATTATTTAATAATAAGGGTAATAAACATGTGACCTATTCTTTCACTTTTAATTTTTTTTCTGTCTATGGAATTAATTTAATATAATGGAATACTATTTATTTAAAGAAAACCTTCGTTATTTTTTTCCAAACAATGTGGAATTAAGGAAAATTTACTTTCACCGTCAAAGACGGCATTAATCTACTATTATACTAAAACTCTGATCTTGTTTGTAATCTTGTTTGTTTGTTTGTTTGTTTGTTTGCGGCCCAACTCCAGTCTTACCTCCAAGCAATACCCCAAATTCAATTATAAACAATGTATGTAATGTTTTTTCTTATAACCTGAAGAAATAAGGATATAAATATTTTTCAACCTGGTTTTATTTTGAAAGTTATATATGTATTTTTTTTATAAGATATCCCCTGTTACATAGCTAGCTGTATTATTTTTTCCTCAAAACCAGTTTGAAAAGATTTTGGATATGTCAGTCTAAAGGAAATTGTATCTTTTTGATACCATTTGTATAACAATTTTTTCCGGGTCTAATCATTATAAGATCAAATTTTACCTGACTTTCTTTTTTCTTATATACGTCTTCATACACTTACATGTAAGTATTATGTTGGAAAAAGAAGAAATGCAGCCTCTTTAAAAGTGGGCGCTACCTCAAGTGACAATGTTTTGGGTGAAATTGGTGTTAAGGGATAGGGGTACGATCTTTGCGCCCTTATAGCATTAAAACCGAGCAACATACAAAAAATATGTATAAGACATATTTTGTAGAATGTTATGTGTAGAATAACTTTTATTTAAAAGGTTTTCCGCAAAAATAATTATTAAGCACGATATTTACAAAAAAACTGTTTTTGGCCGCCATTTTGTTGCTGTAATTTTTTTTCCCCAAGTGGACTTTTTGCGGATTTTGGATATGTTAATCTGCACAAAATTCCGCTTCTTTTCATACCAAATTCATTAACATAATATTTTTTTCCGGGTTCAAACCTATTTTTATTAGACTATTTAGGTATTCAACTTACTACATCCATCTATAAGTAGTATCTGAAGGGAAAGGAAGCAAGAATGGACTCACCATACAGATGCAAGATGAGGAATAGCAGGCTCGCAAAGGATCTAGATTATGCGGCTGGTAAATACTGACCAGTGCATCGCCTCAAGAAAAGCCATTTTTCCTCACATGTAAGGTAGTTTTTTTATTTTTTATTATTATTATTTTTTTTTTACATTGCAGCCTGTTGCGCCGGTAGGCTTCTTCCCGGTGGATCCTGATGGTCGGTCCAAGGCTTCTTTCCGGTGGGTCCTGATGGTCGGCCCAGCCCGTTCTAGCGCAGGCGAGTGTTTATAGTGGCGCCATATTGCATTGGCTCATGCTGCCCTCCCAGAGCTCATCTTAGATCCTAGAATCTAGAGTCCGGGTTGATAGGTGGTCTTCTGGACGCCACTCGGCGGCGCCTGAAAAATCCCAGCTTAGTGGCACCGGGAGGGGATTGAACTCGCGTCCTCCTGAACACGGGGCCGTTACTCTGACGACTCAGCCACCGCCTCCACATTCACTTTTAAATTGTAACTGCATACGTAGTTTTCATCGTATTAACTTCATTTTTATTTTGTTGCGTTCGTCATTAAAAGCTTTTCAAATCCAGCAATAAATATTTACAAAAAAGTATCATAAATGTATTTATTTTTACTGCATATATGCACATTTTCTTGGCGCCGTAAAATCTTAGAGATTTATATTTTTTTCTATGCTAAAAATCCATTATTTAAAATATTTCCTTTGCTGGAATCATTAATCAATGAATAAGTTAAGCACTGATGTTTTAAAATTTTGATATATCTATTTACTATTGAGCATATGTCAGCCAAAACATGCCTGATTTCAAGTATTGTTTTTTTAAAAAAACACATTTTGTTTCTCCTATTTCATATATCATCTTGAAACTCTACACAAGTAAGTAGGTATCACATAAGGCATAGTCAGTACACTTTAAAATAAAAGCCATATTTTCATTTTTTTATCCAGGTTGTTCCAGGACTTAGTGACCATGGTATACTCATCGTTGACGCTGACCTCCGACCGGTTAACATAAACAGAGACCCAGACAAATATTCTTTTTTTCATGGCCTGACTTAGACATGATCAAACAAGATCTAACTGCTTTCAGCACTGACTTTTTTGCGACAGACCCACACACAAGACCTCCTTCCACCAACTGGAACAACCTGAAACACGCCATACACGCCTCAATGAACAGACCCACACACAAGACCTCCTTCCACCAACTGGAACAACCTGAAACACGCCATACACGCCTCAATGAACAGACACATACCACAAAAAAAACACTTTCTAGTAGGTACACACTTCCCTGGTTTTCCAGGGATCTACGCAGACAACATCGCAAGAAACAAAGACTCTACAGACGCGCACAGACATACAACACAACAGATAATTGGACCGCCTACAAAAAACACCAAAAGACATTTGCCAAAAACAATAAAGTAGCGGAACGCAAACACATAGCAACTTACCTCGCGGACAACGTAAGAAATAACAAAAGGAAATTTTTCAAATTCTTTAAGACGCGCAAACATGACACTAACATGATTACATCACTTAAAAACAACACTAACACATTAGTAACCAGCCCACAACACAAAGCACAAAACTTAATACTCAACACACAGTTCCAATCGGTGTACACACAAGAACGCAACCTGACACCAAACATGCCACACAGCTCCTTCCCCCCTTAGTCCCCCTTGACATTACGACTAACGCAGTACAGAAATTACTGGAAGGACTCGACACAACCAAATCCACTGGCCCCGACAACATTCGCGCCCTCATCCTTAAATCCTTTACCCCCATCCTTGCCCCCATCCTTCAGGCCATAGTCACCCAGTCCCTATCATCCACCTCATTACCCTCTGACTGGCTCTTGGCAAATATTAACCCTTTATTTAAGACAGATGACCGGACTGACCCAGCCAATTATCGTCCCATCTCACTAACATCGATTCCATGTAAAAGTTTCGAACACAATACACAAACACATAATGAATTACCTTGACACAGACAACATCCTTACTGACTCACAACACGGCTTTCGACCTAAACGCTCATGTGAATCGCAACTCATTACTACATATCACGACATGACGAGGCTACTTGACCAACGTGACATTAAACAAGTTGACACTATTGTTTTAGATTTTGCCAAAGCCTTCGACAAAGTTCCGCACAAACGACTGACATTAAAATTGAAATATTACGGTATTTCAGGACCTATTCTTCACTGGATCATTGCATTTCTTACCAACAGGAGTCGATGCGTTCTTCTTGACGGATCTTCATCTGACACTGTCTCTGTTTCTTCAGGTGTCCCACAAGGCACCGTTCTAGGTCCCCTTCTTTTCCTCCTGTACATTAACGATCTTCCACTGTCAACGCCTAACTCTTCCACTAGACTATTTGCCGACGATAGTTTACTGTTTAGAGCTGTAAAGACTAGCGACGACTGCAGACTACTACAAAAACGACTTGGACGCCCTCGAGCGCACAACCCCATCCATCGCACTTACACTCTCTATAATTCAGATTTAGAATCAGTCCACACTCACAAGTACCTTGGTATCCATCTCTCAACTAACTTAAAATTCAACACTCTCATAGACCATATTAGTGCCACAGCAAACCGAACTCTGCGGTTCCCGAGGAGGAATTTACATAACTGCACACTTGACTTTAAACACATAGCTTATGACACACTTGTGAGACCAACACTGGAATACTGCTCCACGGTGTGGGATCCTTACACACACTGAAACATTGATAGGTTAGAACAAATCAACACCAAGGCGGCTAGGTTCATGACAAACAATTACACTCGAACGCCTGGCATCACAACACGGATCAAACAACAAATAAACATGGAACCTCTTCACATACGCAGACAAGCACACAGACTTACTCTTATGTACAAGATCACAAACACTCACATTGACATTGACCCACAAACATACCTACACAACGCAAACAGTCAACGTACTCGTAACACACACATCCATAAATACCAAACATATCACACTAACACTGACGGATACAAGCACTCATACTTTCCACGCACCATACGTGACTGGAGCAGCCTCCCTCAACAGATTTTAGACTGCGGTGCAATAGACTCATTCAAAAAACAAATACCCACCCACTTGTCACCACAACACACCAACACTAACAATTACACTTGATTCACTACCCTCCCTTGCACACTCGGCTCCCCCGTCCCCCCAACAGCCAACACAAATAGGCGTGTTATGCACCTGGAAGGTGCCCCGGTCATTAATATCCAGATCCAGATCACATCACAAGCCCTCGCCCCGCCCCCTAACTTCCGGTTTGAGGCCCCAATATAAAGCGTGGTTGGGAGCCCCTGTCCTCATTCACTCACCCGCCTCCGTTCCTTCACTGTCCAGGTAAGCGTATCGTATTTCCCAGTGCATTTTCACCCCCCACCAGTGTATTTCCCGCTCCTCCCCAGCGACCTAGTCCCCCAATTTTCCCCCGTGCATCCCCCCTTGCTTGCCATTCTAATTATAAGGGCTTCACTGCCTCAAGTAACCTGTTATGAGTAATTCACCCCCTTACTCTCATTCACTCATCCACCTCCGTTCCTTCACTGTCCAGGTACTCGTGCACCGGCCACCACACACACACACACACACACACACAAACACATACACAGACCCTTACACTTATTTTATTTTTAACCCTCATGGCTTATAACCCCTGGTGAGTCATTAAACGTCGGCGGACGTCTGTAAATCTAGGCGAGAACAGTTTATATGAGTTGTCATTTCTCTTAATTGAAAGGTTAACGTCTGTAACCCCCCCCCCTACCCCCCCCCGAGAGTCATCCTCACCGTGAGTCCCCAAGACGCCGTAGTGATTTTGAAAAGGCTTGCGAGTCATTAACGTCAGTTAAAGTCTGCATCTAGGCAGAAACAGTTTATATGAAGTGTTATTACTCTTAGTTGAGAGGTTAACGTCTGTAACCCCCCCGTGAGTCATCCTCACCGTTAGTCCCCAGGACGCCGTGGTGATTTTGAAAAGGGTTGCGAGTTATTAACGTTGGTTAAAGTCTGTACACCTAGGCAGGAAATATTTATATGCAGTGTTATTACTCTTAATTGCAAATCTAACGTTTGTATTTCCCTCCCCTGAGTCATTACCTCGCATCGTGAGTCCATAGGCCGTCGTAACGGTTACGTGAGTTTTGTGGTCTTGAAATCGTGTTGTTGTTCACCATAACCGGGATCTTTTTTTGTAATGCTACTTACCCAGGGGATTATATTTCCAAGTAGCCGGAACATTCATCCGGTGATTGCCGCGTTCTTGTGCGGTAATATTTGTATTATTCTCACCACAATATTGATCTGTCACTCGGCTTTTTCAGGAAAATAAATGATTATAGTCCCAGTGCAGAGGCGTTTTATCTTTTATAACCAGACGTGAGATTGGTCCGGATAGCTGTTGAGCGGCTGCTGACTCATCGATCTCCATAACTCCTCCTCCCCTCCACGCTATTACCCCCTCCTCCCGGGCACCTCCCCTGGGTCTCCCCTTTTGAACTTATTAGTCTGTAAGGTTCCCTACGAGCTAAGGGCGACCTTATTCGCCCTTAGATCGCAGGGTGTTGGCAGTTACCCCCAGGGTGAGTTCTACCCCGGGCTCTTCAATCCCCCCTTTTCTAAACCGACTCCCTTGGTTCTCTTACATCACCTGGTGCCCCAATCTTCAGGGTACTACAGGCATTATCGGACTAAGCTGATAACAGGCCTCGATTCAGTTTCGCGAGTAGCCGCTGGCTCGACAAGAAGTCATTCCAGCGATACCCCATGAACCTGCCAAAGCACTTGGTACCAAAGGCATCGACACGCCTCTCTAAGCCACTATTCAGTGCTCATGTCTCACAGCCATGCAGTAAGACAGGCAACACAAGCTACTTAAAGATTCGAAACCTTTGTCCACCTGCATAGATATCGACAATGCCATTATTGAGTGAGTCTATAACACCGTGGGCCATGCCAATCCGTCGAGTGACTTACTAGTAATTGTTATGTACTACGCTACCAAGGTATGTAAAATTTATCGTTACCTCAACATCCTCACCACATGCATGAACATACTAAACTGTGTCATGCAGCGAGCCTACAAACGACTGGAACTGTGTTTTGACCCAGGAAATTCTCAGCCGCAGAGGCTTCGCCTCCTCATGCATCACTTCGAGAGCCATCATAAGGACCTATAGCGATTCCGCGAGATGTAAAGCATCATCAGCAAAAACAAGATCATTGACCTAGATGTCACCAACAGATCCTCTGCAACGACTTTGATAATCAACTTTGCCTAATACCCAGTCCATACAAGTGTTGGGAAGTGATGGAGTAAGGACGCATCACTGCTTCAATCCTAAATTAACAGGGAAGAAGCCGGAACCGTCTCCCCCAAACTCCACACCACTCTCAGTCCCAGAGTAAAGGCCAGTCATCAGGTCAGTAATCCTTGCGTGAATCCAACGGATCCGCAAAATAATCAAAAGTGCCTCACGATGCACTGAGTCGAAAGTTTTCTTGATATCGACATGTCCTGCGAGCAACCCGTCGAAACTCACGTCGGCGATCCATAATGTCGCTAAGTGCTAGGAACCGGTCAATTGTTGACTAACCGGGCGTGAACCCGGATTGCCCATGTCTCTGTAACTTTTGGCTGAATAGATTGAATTCGCATCAGCAGCGGATGAGCGAGCACCTTGCCGACACACTAAGCAGTGTAATACCACGGTAACTGTTGTAGTTCTGTCGGTCCCCTGTTACCTTTTCAGATAGGGAAAACCAACACCCTTTTCCAGTCAAGAGGAATGGCACTGATGTGGAGTCGTGCGCAGTCCTTTTGTCGTGAATTGTCTCAAATTGATTTGCACAGGCACGGGTTTTGTTTACTAACACAGGTTGGACCAATTTTGACACGGTACCGTGTCAGCAGCCGCCCTCTTGTTGGGAGTTGTACCGCTCAAGATTTTTCTATTTTCTAAAAAAAAATATATAATGATATGTTTTGAATTTGAAAAATGTATAATATTATTATAAAAGTTTGTTCCTGTACTCCTTGCATGTTAGGAAATGTGATTAACGTGATAACCGTCCACTGCACCCCTTGTCTGTTTGCAGATGTGATGAGATAACCTGCACCCCTTGTATGTCAGTAAATATGATAAATCTGATAAACCGCACCCCTTGTATTTTTTTAAAACAAAGGAAACTGGTCAAGGACACACAAAAAAGGAAACAATAATAAAAAAAAAGCCCGCTACTCGCTGCTCCTAAAAAAAAAAAAGAATCAAAAGGGATGGCCGAAAGAGAGGTCAATTTGGGGAGGAGAGGTATAATGATACCCTCCTCTTGAAAGAGTTCAAGTCGTAGGCAGGAGGAAATACAGATGAAGGAAGATTCTTCCAGAGTTTACCAGCGTGATGGATGAAAGAGTGAAGATGCTGGTTAACTCTTGCATAAGGGGTTTGGACAGTATAGGGATGAGCATGAGTAGAAAGTCGTGTGTAGCGGGGCCGTGGGAGGGGGGGAGGCATGCAGTTAGCAAGTTCAGAAGAGCAGTTAGTGTGAAAATAGAGATAGAAGATAGAAAAAGAGGCAACATCGCGACGGAATTTAAGAGGTAGAAGACTATCAGTAGGAGGGGGAGAGCTGATGAGACGAAGAGCCTTAGCCTCCACTCTGTCCAGAAGAGCTGTGTGAGTGGAGCCCCCCCACACGTGAGATGCATAATCCATACGAGAGCAAACAAGGCCCCTGTATATGGATGGCAACTGTGCGGGGGAGAAGAACTGTCGGCGACGATACAGAACGCCCAACCTCGAGGAAGGTGATTTAGCGAGAGAGGAGATATGAATTTTCCAGTTGAGATTTTGAGTTAAGGATAGACCGATGATATCTAGTGTTGAAGAAGGTGACAGCTGGGTGTTGTCCAAGAATAGGGGATAGGTGTTTGGAAGATTGTGTCGCGTTGATAGGTGGATAAATTGAGTTTTTGAGGCATTGAAGGACACAAGGTTCTTTCTACCCCAATCGGAAATGATAGCAAGGTCCGAATTTAAGCGTTCTGCAGGCTCCATTCTGGAGTCGTGTTAATCCTGTGTTGATGGTCTTCTATTGAAAGAAGTTGAATAATGCAGAATGGAGTCGTCGGCGTATGAGTGGACAGGACAGTTTGTTATGGAAAGATCATTGATGAATAACAGGAAGAGAGTGAGTGATAGGGCAGAGCCTTGTGGAACACCACTGTTGATAGGTTTAGGGGAAGAACAGTGACCGTCTACCACCGCAGATATAGAACGGCCGGAAAAGAAACTAGAGATAAAGGAACAGAGAGAGGGATAGAATACGAAGGAGGGCAGTTTAGAAAGCAAAAACTTTTGCCAGACTCTATCGTAGGCTTTCAATATGTCTAGCGCAACAGAGAAAGTTTCACCGAAACGGCTTAAAGAGGATGGCCAAGAGTCAGTTAAGAGAGCAAGAAGATCGCCAGTAGAACGTCCTTTGCGGAATCCATACTGGCGATCAGATAGAAGGTTAGAAGTGGAAAGGTGCTTTTGAATCTTCTGGTTAAGGATTGATTCAAAAGCTTTAGATAGACAGGAAAGTGAAGCTATAGGGCGGTAATTTGAGGGATTGGAACGGTCACCCTTCTTACATTCAAATCCTCTCTAACGAGCATGATGCTACTCGATCCTCTTGCAATAGGATTCAATAGTTTATCCTGTATACATAAATAAAATAAGACATTGTAGAAAATAGATTTCTTTAAAGGTACACTTGCCTATATCTACTTACTTACATTCCTTAAAAAAATACATACATAGGAAAATAAGGAATCTGCAAGAGGCCAGATGACCTACACGTGGTAGTTCCTGTAAAACTATAAACTCTAAAATCTATCTCCATCCATAAATATACTGAGTGGCCCGACCCTTCGTATATTTTCCGCATGTGGCCCTCTGTGAAAAAAAGTTTGGACACCCCTGACCTAGACAGACTAAGGCGCTTTCTCTAGAGGGTTAAATAGCCTACTTACAGACTTGCAGCCAGATACTTAACAACTGCAAGGCATTGTGATTTGACAAGAACAAGCAAACCGTACACCACCGCTTCCGGCTGGCTACTATAGCTACCATAGCCGAACCCACCAACCTTCCACCTTATGACGTCATGCGCCAGTTGATTCAAAATTTGACGCGCTCTCCGGTAGACCCTGTGTCCTTTGATCCTGGGCTGCAGTAGTGGGCTTCCGCTCACTCCAGTAACCGAGTGGCCTGCCCCAGTTGTCAGTTATGCATTTTCTGCTGCAGTGTTACCACCCTCTAATGGCGGCAGCGTCAGTTCATTTTCGGGAAACCAACAAAACCTAAGCTAAATGGGGGGCTTCTCCCCGCCTCGACCCCCCACCTTCTTAACCGGGGGGAGGGCTTTGCCTTCCCTCGACCCCCCACCCACCCGTCGGGCTCCCCCCGCAACAAGAGGAAGAGGAGGAAGGAGGTCTCGCGAGACAGCGCAACATGCCGCCCAGACCACGGCACCAAACTAACGCCCCAAACCCCTCTCATCCAAGAACTTACCTAACCTCTTCTTGAATGTATCCATCATGTTGGCGCTCACCACATGACTTCTACGTCTGATCCACTCATCCACCACTGTTGGTAAACCAATTCTTGCCTATGTCTTTCTTGAACCTGAAGTTATCCAGCTTAAACCCATTCCTACGTATCCTACCCTGTGTGGTGTCATCTGCCATCCACGTATCCTAAGGCATTCCATCCAATCTGCGCATGCGCGGGATTTGTTTACAAACAAAGGGTGGATGAATTCCCCCTTTTTAGGAGGTAAATCGTATGAAGAAGACGAATTGCGACACGGTACCGTGTCTGTATCGACTGCCTATCGCGATATGTCCCACCTGAGTTTTTATTTTTTAATTTTTTTTAAAGTAAATGTTGACGTATGTTTTGAATTTGAAACTTGCTTGAAACATAAAAGTTTCTTCCTGCACCCTTTGTATGTCAGTAAATGAGGTAAATGATGTATGTCGGTAGATGTGATAAATGAGATAACCTGCTTCAAGTTTCACTCTAACATCAGCTGCAACTTCCAGAACTTTTGCATGTAACACGTCTTCGTCCTCATCCTGGTCTTCCTCAATGCCAAATATTCTCAGGTTGTCTCTTCTTGTATATTGTTCCAGGCGGTCATTGTCGTATCGATGATATAAATTGATTTTTTGTAACTCATCAACAGCTTCTCAGTGATGTCCTTCACCGCTGTTGACACGGCGACGGTGACAGCCACAGATATTACACTTGCAATACTTGGCATAATGGCAGCAGCAACTTCCATGACAGTTTTGCTTCCCCTGATGGACTCTTTCCCAAGATTATTAAGCTCTTCTTCCACTTTCTCCTTAATAAGCTGCTCCAGGCCTGAGCCGAGGGGTTGCTGCGCCATTTCCTTTGTTAAGCGCTGACAGGCTGGCGTGAGGGGCGAATTCAGGAGCTGTCTCGGGCATGTCTTGCCTCGACCGCTGCTACTGTGTGTGTGTGTGTGTTTGTGTGTCACTGAGCGACCATTTTCTTCCACATTCGAAACATTTCTCAGATATTGTCAGTCATAAATCAAGCTAACATGTATATGCCGGTACTGTGGTTGATGTTAGAACATTTTTTTTATCAGTGCAGATTCAACAAAACATACATACAAAAAAAGGAAATACGTACACTCTGCACACAAAGTTCTCGAACACCTGGGCACGATGGATGCGAAAATAAATCGATCGTGGCTAGGAACCTCAGAATGGCTGGTATCCCTGATTGTGATGACGCATCTGAATCCATTACTGTATATGATACGTTTCGATCCTGTGTTGATTTGATGGTCGCAGTAAGTCATACGTACTCACGTTAGTCTCCGCGGAGACCCCACAAAACCGGCGTAAAGTCGTTATTATCCTTCACACTGAAGGCCTCAGTTATCTCCAAACAGCACGGCGGATTGATGAGTCCATCTTTACCGCATCACTGTGAGCCAGCAGATATGTGGAAGCAGGCTCCACTAGTGACACGCCTCGAAGCCTCGAAGTAGACTTAACAGTAAAATCGGCGCAGGCGGTGCATACATTTATTATTAAATAAATACCTCTCATCCTCATATATGTTATACCTAACCAATCTATCGCAGTATGGGGCTTACGTATTAAATTTTCCAGATATTTAAATTTTACATACTTTTACTGGCAGTTATACTCAAACTACCACCTGAAATTACCATTCCTTCACTTGAATAAGACTGACATAATCCACAGCATTTAAACTGACTGACTGTACTCAAGCGGACTGGGTTACAAAATTATTTTATTCACTCGGTGGTACTAAATTTGCACCCGAATGACTTAAATCTACAGACGAAAAAAACACCCTTGTGACGAGGAATTATCGCCGCAACAACTAATTATAAATATATATATATATATATATATATATATATATATATATATATATATATATATATATATATATATATATATATATATATATATATATATATATATATATATATATATATATATATATATATATATAGTACGGTTACATAACATATGGGTGGGTGGTGGCTGAGTGGTTAGCGTGCGGGGCATTCATCCAGCACGTGATGAATGACGCTGATTCGAGTCCGCCGCTACCACCTGGGATTTTTCAATCACCGCCGAATGGCTTAAGACTACCCACATGCTGTCCTGCAGACCACCCATCAACCCGGACTCTAAAGGAAACCGTCCAAGTGAATCAAGAACGATCTTCGGGGGGCAGCATGGGCCAAGAAAAGCCTCCTTGGTAGAAACAGGCACAACTAGTGACACTCCTCAGCAGACTTACAGTGCAATATTCACAGGGGAGCATACAAATTATTAAATACCTCCCTTTCATATATCGTATACTTAACCAAGCTCTCGCTGTGTGTGGTTTACTGTCAATTTTGGAAGACATTTTAATTTTATATACATCTACTTCCAAATATACTCTGAAACTACCACCTGAAAGTATCATTCCCTCACTTGAATAGGACTGTGACGTCACCCACAACATTTGAACTGACTAATAGATCTGAAGCGGACAGGATTACAAAATTATTTTATTCACTCGGTGGTATTAAATCAGCACCAATGACGTAATTTGTAACGGGCTTGTCGGGGGGCGTTTAAAGGGTGTTGATTAAGACTTCAGCTTCCTTAAGGCGAATTATATTCGTAGCCTTTATGTACAAGAAGCGTCGGAGCGAGAACGACTGTCGTTGTGTGTCAGTCGGTCTCTCGTGAAGGAGTCACGAGTTACAGGTTGGAAAATAATTGTTACAATTGGTCACGTATGTCAAGGTGACCTCCGCGCACCATCGGAGGCAAGTATACAAAACTGAGACGGTAAACACTGACGGACGACATTCCTTTAAGGTGGCGTGATCTATCTGTCGTGGGTTTTTTCCATTGACAACTGTATGCCTAATTCGTGGTGATATTAGGACGATCTCGCATACCCCTCCCCGAACTGGTAGGAAGGCAAGGATAGACGCATAGGAATAGAATCTACCGAAGAACGTCTCCTTGCAATACTGCAAGAGTGAGGGGCTACTCGTTGAATACAGAGCCACATCCTTCGCGATTAGAACAAGTGACGGGGACGTGTCCATGCCTAACACACTGTCCTTTGCTGAAAAAGGAAAGGGACAATTTCGTGCCTCAAACACGTCCGCCGTCTGAAATGGAACATGAATGATTATGGCATCGGGGGTGAGGCTGACTCAATCAAGGGTAAAATATTGACTCATGTCTGGGGTGAATAAAGGCTATAATTTTGATACCCGATCTGGACAGTCGTTCTCAAATCGTGAAGAGGGAACAAGGCAGGTGTGACTCTACCGTGCGCTGCATCAACCATGTTGCTAATAACCTGCTAATTTGCCGTTGCGACGGAGTTAATGACGTTTTCCAATACACTTTTCCAATAGACACTGGCATAATCTAACACCGTGTTTTAAGGATACAGGGGATCCAGACGTGTTTATTACCAATGCCTCTGCAAAACCTCCCTCCTTGACTGTCGCAAGAGTTTCCTCCGCCGTCACGCGTTTTTTGTGAGGAGCTCCGTCGATACACATCACTGCCTGTCGGAGGGCGTTAGGCAAACGGATTTTAACAAGTTTTGCAGCACGATCCGGAACTATATGAGGACCTTCTACGACTGCCGTTACTGTCCGCCACAAGTCTGCAATGGTTTCGAGTGGTTTGACCGTAAGAGGTGACACTTGGGCGGTGGCAGTCCCTGAGTCTGTGGTGGGTTGGTCATTTTCCCCCTCTGAGGGTGGGATTACAGGTGACAGAGGCGATGGATTTACCATCCCCTGTATGCGTCGGCCTTGATACACGATCGCGTTGCTTTCAGGGTTTATGGTTATGTGCAGGTCTTTCATGGCGTTTAATCCTAAGATCCCATCCACAGGTAAGGCAAACCTGCTAGAGACATAAAAGAAATCTCGAAAGGGGCATACATTTTCATGTAAGCTGACTGTTAGTGGTACTCGCCCAAGGATTCCCAAAGTGGTGCCCGTCACGCCTACCACATTCAGGTCGTTCTCTTGGAGCGGCCAATTTTCCCCACTCGCCTGTCGTGTCAGTGACCTGTAAGCGGAGTCGGAGATGACAAAGACTGTGGCACCAGTGTCAACCGCTAAGGTGAGTGAAATTTTGCCCACCTTGCAAGGGAGGGCAATTATGCTTGTCCGTCCCAAGGCGGCAATGACGGAGTCAAGTTGTTCCCAATTAGTATTTTCCTTAAGGGACACTTGGATGTACGCCTCGGGGCTGTCACGAAGTCATGTCTTTTTATTCTGAGAAGAGGAGTGTGGTTTACTGTCCACTGAGGACTTGTACTTCTGTTCCTCCTTGGCCTTTTGTATTGCAGAACAACTGTCTGAATCATGAAAACAATTCCCGTGGATATGGCAAAAGGCAGCCTTTCGCTGATGGTTTGGCCTAGGGTTCCTGTGTGATGAATGATGCCCGCCCCTGTAACCTCCTGACCTCCTATCTGAGCCCTGCCTTGAATGTGTTGATTCCCTACGTTTCGCGAAACAAGAATGTTCAGAATGTCATGATTGTTTGCAAAAACTACAGGTGAGAGATGCCTTACTTTGTGCTTGCAATGCTGCGGCCGTTGCGAGGGGTTGATGGTGAGGGCGTTCCTGAGCCTTGACTTCTAACTCTGAGACGAAGTCAACCAACTTCCTGCTCGGTTTGAAGGCCAAAGAAAGGGCAGAACGGCGGTTCTTCTCTGAAATATGAAATAAGTAGAAAAACAACTCGAAAGCTGTCTTCACCTGGTGCTTTTGCATACAGCCCCCTGGAAGCCAGAGCGCGTCTTCTAGGCTCTTGACACAGTCAACCGCCAGCTGATTTGCCTCAATCATGGCGTCCCAAATCGGCTTTGTTGAGCAATTCTTTAGGAGGGACTCAACCGTGTGTGCCATCTGTCTAACGATGCTTGGTTTACTCCCGCCCCCGAAGATTTTTATGAAATTCCCTTTAAAAACCTCATAGTTTACACCAATGTCCCCCAAAGCGAACGCTGAGGACTGCATCAATTTCAGTGCCCGAGAGCCTGGAAGTAACCGTGACCGAATGAAAGCGATTTTATCATGATCTTCCATAATGGAGGAATTTACGATGGCAGATTCACACAAATCCAGAAACTGTCTCGCCGAAAAGTCGGTCTCGCCTCCCGAGAATTGTCGAATACTGGCGTGAGTTGGAATGACCCGAATCGGGGGCGGGGGGAAGTGGGGTGGGGCCCCGGGAGGAGGGGGGGGGAGGTGGATCGACAGGCATTGTGATCGGCTGAGAGGGGGTTAAGTATTCAGACGAACCCGGAGGTGAAAGGGCGCTATCCCTTGGGAGGGAAGAGTACGTAGCCCCCGATCGCAAATTTACCACATATAAATCACCGGTGTTTGCACCTTGCTCCAATTCCTCCTAACTTGAAGGACGAGCCAACTGTTTAAAGGTGTCGCCGAGTTTAGCGAGAGTGTCTTTGTTCATACTATGGTGTAAACCATTTACAAAATAGGAGCATATGTTGATAGCTGGAAATATGAACCAATAAACGAAGCGTGTATGAATTAATAGTTTCCGTCGAAACCCTAAAAAGGCAAGAAAGAATGGTTAGCATAGTGCCTTTATAAACACTGTGGTATTTTAAGTGGGTATACCATTGAAGCTCACGTTTTCTCTTGAGCGATGAAAAGAAAACGGAGGCAGGGCACACTGATGAAGATTAACTTTGATCAGGGAACTCACACTATACTCAATATACTCGCTAGCAAACAATAAGAAAGAATCAATATCGTATGCGAATGAACGTTACTCTCACAATTATGACTGATTAACAGTGTTAGGAACACAGAAATAAAAAAAATCGTGTCTCTGCACGGATAATAATGAAAATAAGCCGAGTCGGCATATTTTGACAAGAAGGGAATATCCACAAATACCAAACTACGAGGGGCAAGACATCTTGAAGGGGTAAACTGGGATAATTTAGGGATTCATGAGGGCCCAAACTGCGGATTGGAGAGCCAGGAGAACAAGGTAGAAATGTCTTACAATAATTTAGTTAGAGTAATAGTAGAGGGGCAAACAACATATACCACGGCAGACACTTAGAAAAACAATGATCCTAAGTGGATGACTCGTGGACTAAAACTTTAGTTGACTAAAGAGGAATTTATCAGAAAATAAAGAATGGGAAACATCTCGAGGCCGGTACGTCGAACTATCTAGTTAGTTAAGAAAAACACAGGATAGCAAAAAGAACTATGAGATCGAAAGTAGCAAATGAGGCGAAAAGTAATCTAAGGGCTTCTTTTCAGATGTATAGAACAAAAACACGGGAGAAGATTGGACCGCTGAAATCAAACACAGAACTAGTGAAAATTACGAAAATATGAGCACATTGTTGAACGACTACTTCCTTTCGAGTATTCACAGGAGGATCAGACGACTATATACCGGAAAGAGTTCAGGTGTACGAGGGCGGGGATGGCGATAAATTTAAGGATATAATCATTTACCAGGCAAGTAGTTCAGGATGAGATAGATAAGCTTAAAAAGAAGAACAAGTCGCCAGGTCCTGACGGGATATTTCCGAGGGTATTAAAAGGAGCTAGGTGATATAATCAGTGACCCACTAACCGACATCTTTAAGATGTCGTGCAATACTAACTATGTGCCGAACTATAGAGTAGCTAATGTGACGCCGATTTTTAAAAAGAGACAGGTCAGTTGCTTCAAACTATCGCCCAATTAGCTTAACATCGGTTATAGGGAAAGATGCTGGAGTCCACACATAACTAATGGAACATTCCAGGAGCATTTAGAGAGAAACATAAGCAATTCGACTCATACCATGGGTTAACAAAAGATGAAGTCTGCCTCACCAATCTCTTGTCCTTCTACAATAGTATTTGAGGCGGTTGTGAGATGAAAATTATGATGTAATCTATCTTTTGATTTTAGTAAAGCGTTTGACAAAGTTCTCACCAACGACTGTTGCTTAAATTACAGGCTCACGGAGTAGAGGGTAAAGTTTTGAACTGGAGTCAAGGCGTGGCTTGGCAATAGGAAGCAAAAGAGTGCAAATCAATGATAAAAAAGATCCTGACTGGGGATGTGTTACGGTGGGGTCCACAAGGTTCAGTATTGATTACTTTTGTTTATTATTTATATCAATGACTTGGAACACAGGAATTAGTAGTGATGTTAGTAAATTTGCAGATGATACCAAGATCTTGGTAAACAATTGAGTCGGATCAGGACGCTAGTATTCTCAGGTGAACTCAACAGATTATATGACTGGGCGGATAAATGGCAGATGGAGTTCAATGTAGGGAAGTGCAGTATTCTACAAAGGTGTGGTGAGACAACCCTCACATAACTATTGCTTAATGACACTCTCATCAGTAGGTCTGGTGCGAGAGAGGTTAGGGGTCTTAGTGAGCTCTGATCTCCGTCCAAGGGCACAATGCATTCAAGCTGAAATCGAGCTAATGAGGGTGCAGGATTTATTTCAGGCATAAGCAACAAAACCCCAGTCTTCCTCAAGCTATATTCAGCATTTGTTAGACCTCTTCTTGATTATGCAGTTCAGTTCTGATCACCTTACTATAGAATGAACATCAAAATGTTAGAATCGGTACAAAGGAGCATGACTAAGATGATTCACTGTTCGAGAAACTTGCCATACGAGAAAAGACTCAAACAATTAAACTTGCATACTCTAGAGAGGCGAAGGGTGCGAGTAGACTTGATCGAGGTTTATAAATGGAGGAAGGGCTTTAATAGGGAAACATTCATAAGGTTTTGTTAGTACAAGAGAACCGGGTGGACACAAAGTAACGGGTTTAAACTGGATAAATTCAGATTCAACAGGGACATAGGCAAAATTGGTTTTACTAACAGGGTGGTGGATGAGTGGAATAGGCAGCAGTCATGTGGTGGTGCCAATACAATTTAATACGTTCAAAATAGACTAGATAAATTCAGGACAGCGATATTAGGTGGGGTTAAATGCACACGGGGAGCTTAGGTCAAAGGGCTGCCTCGTACAGGCCTGCCGGCCTCTTGCAGACTCCTGCGTTCTTATGTTCTTATGTTCTTACTTGAGAGCACGACGTCGTATCGTGATCGGCGCATGGCGAAAAAGTCTATACATCCTGAAACAGACCTCGGGCACATGCATCGCCACAAACCGACAGGGCAGCGCCCCCTGTGGCGGAAAATGATCCCGTGTGTTTCTCAGCCGCCGCAGGACACACCCCAGTCTGCGTCAGGACGCGTCTTGCATACCTTTCCGCTCCGCGCCCAAAGTTAAGTATTTCAGTGCACAATGAAAACCTAGCGGCATGCTGAAAGTTCTCGGTGCTGTGCCTGGCGCTGTGCACCTTGCTGTGCCTCTTGCCAGACACGTGGACCCTCCTGCTGCCTCCTGGAGGCTGCAGCAGACAGCGCAGAAGATGGCGGGCCGCCAGCCACCACCGTCGTGGGCCGCCTGCGGGAGCGTCTGGCCGCCGCCGGCTGCAGCTGGCCCCCGCAGGACCCCCTCCGTGAAGTGCGGCGTCCCACTGGGCGGAGAGCTGGACGGAGGATGCTGCAGCGGCTGTGCGGCGCTGACAGCTATCTCCATCCTGCCTGGAGGGAGAGGTGGAGCAGGCGCAGCAGGAGCACCCTGGCGGCTTCAGAACCCAAACACTCCTGCTGGCAACAGGCGCCGCCTCCGTCACCAATTGCTGGCCGCCCTTCTGGCTGTGTGCGGCTGCCAGCTGCAGAACTCGCCAGCGCCCCCAGCAGCAGCAGCAGCAGCAGCAGCCGCTGAAGACCCGCCAGAAGTCGTGCCCCCTGGTGAGGCGCCAGGCGGTGAGTTCAGCCCGGAACGGACAGGCCCAAAGGCTGCCCAGGGAAAATAAAGCCGGCCTCGGTTGTCAGTGTCCTCAGCAGAGGCGCTACAAGCGGCAGGTCGCTGGGCGCCCTGGGGCTGCCTCGTCTGGTCCCGTAAGTGAGGCGAACCACGTCCTGCCCTGCCCCGTGGCCGCAGGGGCCCAGGCGAGCCACGACGTGGCCTCCTGGTGGGCGACATGACCAGGAGTGCCACGACACTGGCCTCCCCAGTGGCCGACTTAACGTCAGCCTCCACAGTGGCCGAAACCATGGCCAGGGAGTGCCGACATGGCCCCTCCCCTGTGGCCTACGTGGCCTCCACAGTGGCTGACATGGCCGGATTTTTTTTTTTTTTTTACAGCTAAGGAGACAGCTCAAGGGCGCAAAGAAAAAAAAAAAAAAAGAAAAAAAGGCCCGCTACTCACTGCTCCCGAACAGAGGTTAAAGGAGTGTCCAAAATCAGAGGTTAATTTCGGGAGGAGAGGTGTCCTGATACCCTCCTCTTGAAAGAGTTCAAGTCGTAGGCAGGAGGAAATACAGATGAAGGAAGATTGTTCCAGAGTTTACCAGCGTGAGGGATGAAAGAGTGAAGATGCTGGTTAACTCTTGCATAAGGGGTTTGGACAGTATAGGGATGAGCATGAGTAGAAAGTCGAGTGCAGCAGGGCCGAGGGAGGGGAGGCATGCAGTTAGCAAGTTCAGAAGAGCAGTCAGCGTGGAAATATCGATAGAAGATAGAAAGAGAGGCAACATTGCGGCGGAATTTAAGAGGTAGAAGACTATCAGTATGAGGAGGAGAGCTGATGAGACGAAGAGCCTTAGCCTCCTCTGTCAGAAAGAGCTGTGTGGTGGGCCCCCACACATGAGATGCATACTCCATACGAGGGCGGACAAGGCCCTGTATGGACAACAACTGTGCAGGGAGAAGAACTGGCGGAGACGGTACAGAACGCCCAGCCTCGAGGAAGCTGATTTAGTAAGAGATGAGATATGAAGTTTCCAGTTGAGATTTTGAGTTAAGGATAGACCGAGGATGTTTAGTGTTGAGGAAGGTGATAGCTGGGTGTTGTCAAAGAATAGGGATAGTTGTTTGGAAGATTGTGTCAGTGGATAGGTGGAGAAACTGTGTTTTGAGGCGTTGAAGGACACCAGGTTCTTCTTGCCCCAATCGGAAATAATAGTAAGGTCTGAGGCTAAGCGTTCTGCAGCCTCCAGCCTTGAGTCGTTAAGTTCCTGAAGGTGGGTCTTCTATTAAAAGTTGAATAATGCAGAGTGGAATCATCGGCGTAGGAATGGATAGGACAGTTCGTTTTGGAAAGAAGATCATCAATGAACAACAGAAAAGAGTGGGAGATAGGACAGAACCCTGTGGGACACCACTGTTAATAGATTTAGGGAAGAACAGTGACCGTCTACCACGGCAGAAATAGAACGGTCAGAAAGGAAACTGGAATAAAGGTACAGAGAAGGATAGAAACCGTAGGAGGGTAGTTTAGAAAGCAAAGATTTGTGCAGACCCTATCAAAGCTTTTGATATGTCAGCGCAATAACAAAAGTTCACCGAAACAGGTAAGAGAGGATGACCAAGAGTCAGTTAAGAAGGCTAGGAGATCACCAGTAGAACGCCCCTTGCGGAACCCATACTGGCGATCAGATAGAAGGTCAGAAGTGGAAAGGTGCTTTTGAATCTTCCGGTTAAGGATTGATTCAAAAGCTTTAGATGAACAAGAAAGTAAAGCAATAGGACGGTAGTTTGAGGGATTGGGCGGTCACCTTCTTAGGTACAGGCTGTATGAAGGCATACTTCCAGCAAGAAGGAAAGGTAGATGTTGACAGGCAGAGGCGAAAGAGTTTGACCAGGCAGGGTGACAGCACGGAGGCACAGTTTTAAGGACAATGGAGGCACTCCATCAGGTCCATAAGCCTTCTGAAGATTGAGGCCAGAGAGGGCATAGAAAACATCATTTTGAAGAATCTTTATAACAGGCATAAAGGAGTCAGAGGGGGATGAGTAGGAGAATATGCAGAATCGTCCAGAGTGGAGTTTTAGAAAAAGTTTGAGAGAAGAGTTCAGCCTTAGAGATAGATGAGACGGCAGTGTTGCCGTCAGGACTGAGAGTGGAGGAAAGATGAAGAAGTGAAGTTGGAGGAGATGTTTTGGCTAGATGCAGAAGTCACAGGAAGAGTTAGAGAAAGCAAGGTTTTGACATTTTCTATTAATGAAAGAATTTCTGGTTAGTCGGAGAATAGATTTGGCACGATTTCGGGCAGAAATGTAAAGTTCATAATTAGCATTAGTTTGAAGGCTCTGGTACCTTTGTGAGCTACCTCTCTATCATTGACAGCACGAGAACAAGCATGATTAAACCAAGGCTTTTTTAGCGTGAGGAATAGAAAGAACGAGGAATGTATGCCTCCATTCCAGAGACAATCACCTCTGTGATGCGCTGAGCACACACAGAGGGTCTCTATCCTGGAAGCAATAATCATTCCACGAAATCGGAAAAGTACATCCTCAGGTCGTCCCACCAGGCTGAAGCAAAATGCCAGAAGCATCGCCTCTTCAGTGGTCCAGAGGGTGTACAGGAGCGATAGGACAGGATGCAGAAATAAGATTGTGATCGGAGGCCAACGGAGAACAGTTTGACAGAATAAACAGAAGGGTTTGAGGTAAGGAAGAGGTCTAGAATGTTGGGCCGATCTCCAAGACAGTCAGGAATACGTGTAGGGTGCTGGACCAACTGCTCTGGGTCGTTGAGGATAGCAAAGTTGTAAACATTCACCAGGATGGTCAGTGAAAGAGGATGAAAGCCAAAGCTGGTGGTGAACATTGAAATCTCCTAGGATGGAGATTTCAGCAGAAGGAGAGTGGGTCAAGATGTGCTCCACTTTAGAATTCAAATAGTCAAGAATTTTACATAGTTGGTAGAGTTAGGTGAGAGATAAACAGCACAGATGTATTTAGTAATAGAATGACAATGAAGTCTTAACCAGATGGTGGAAAATTCAGAAGAGTCAAGGTCGTGGGCACGAGCAAGTGATGTCGTTGCGCACGTAGGCTGTAACTGTATCCAGCTTTGGATTGAAATTTAGGATAGAGATAGTAGGAGGAACAGAGTAGAGATTGCTGTCAGTAGCCTCAGAAACCTGTGTTTCAGTAAGGAGAGAGAAAGGTGAGGTTTAGAGGAGATGATGTTCCACAGAATGAAAATTAGAGCGAAGACCGCGAATGTTGCAGAAATTGAGAAGAAAGAGGTTCGAGGAGTTATCAGACACCTCTCAGGTCAGCAGCCAGAGGGGAGTCCTCCCTGGGGAATTTGTGGTCCCAGTCACGGGACTCCAGGCTTGGTGTATGTGCGCCATTTTGAAATTTTAATTTTGGGAAAAGGTGTATATGTTGTGTGAATGCAGTGTGGTGTGGATAAGAGAGGATCTGTCTTTAGAGGCATGCTGAACTACTCTCCAGTGTTGGTGAGACAATGAGGGAAACAGTTGAGTGAGGGACATGGGAAGGGTCTTTGGAGGGCTTCAGCTCCTTCTCACCTCCCATATATGCCTCACCAGGTGGCTTCGCCCGCTCATTGGTAGGTGTCTTCTACCTACTCCAGCCGACATGGCCTCCTGTGAGCCTGAGCGTGGCCTCCACAGTGGCCGACATGGCCAGGAGTGCCACGACATGGCCCTGTGGCTGACGTGGCCTCCACAGTGGCCGACATGGCCCAGGGAGTGCCGACATGGCCTCCCCTGTGATAAACAGTGGCCTCTACAGTGGCCAGAGCACCCATGGCCCAGGAGGTGCCACGACTGGCAAGCCTTCCTGTGGCCGACACTTGGCCTAGGTGCCAACCCCGCCAATCAGCAGCACAGGAGACGCTGCCTGTGGCCCTGCTGCCCAGGCCCCACTGGGCAGAGAGGCCAGGAGGAGGCCACGCCTGGCCCATTTGTAACGGACGGACTGTCGCAGGTCACAGGACCATCGTTGGTCCAGGCCGCTCCAGTTCCAGGGCTCCCAGGGCTTGGCACCCCTCCTCACGAGGCAGGAGCCTTGGTCCATCTTCCCAGGACCAGGGAAGGAGACTCACACTGCCTCAGAGAGTCCTGCAAGCCCCCGCCCGTGCAGGAGAGGCGCAGAGGTCTTCCTCAGTGGTGCGCCGCTGCCTGCTTCCGCGATGCCCAGGAGGTTCCAGCTGCGCGCTTGAGGGGACCTAACAGGAGCTCCCTGGGCACCTGGGGCGCCAGTACGGTGTCCTTGTCTTCTGACAGGCCGTCAAAAGAAAATGCAGATCAGGGGGCGCCCTGCCTTGACTATTACGAGGTCGTGAAGGGCGCTGCTGTGGCAGATGTGGCAGGCACAGAGACACCGCCTGAGTGGTGAGGCGGGTGACCCTATGACTGTCGCCGCGCAGGTCACAGCCGGTGCCAAACAGCGCGCCAGGATTGAAGCGTGTGTGTCGATATTGGCGCAACACGCGAAGGAGTGACCTGATTTGGGAACATACCGAGGAAAACAGCGAGGAGGACAATAGCAGTGTGCGACGGTTTTGCTTTACGGACACTGGAATCGATATTTGGAAAAGAAAAGAAAAGGATTTAATTTAAGGAACAAGAAAAGGATTTTAGTTTAAGGAACGAAAAAGGATTCCAAGTTTTAGGAACAAAGAAAGAGTTAAGGTTTAAGAACAAAAAGGAATAAAAATACAAAAAACGAAGGAACAAAAATACAAACAATGAACAAAAATGCAAAAACGAAAGGAACAAAAAATACAAAAATGAAAAAGGAACAAAAAAATACAAAAGGAAGAAAGGAATCAAAAATACAAACAAAAAGGATTTACAAAAAAGTGAGAGAATTAAAGGTTTTAGGAACAGAAAAGAAGTCAAATTTAGAGACAAAAAAGGATTTAAGATTAAAGGAACACAAAAAGGAATCAAATTCTAGAGACAAAAAAAGAAGGATTTAAATTAAAAGACACAAGGAATCAAATTTTAGGGACAAAAAAGATTTAAGTTAAAGAAAACACTAAAAAGACCAAATTTTGGAACGAATAAAAGATTTGATTAAAAGGAACACAAAAAGGAACCCAAATTTTAGGAACAGATAAAAAGATTTAAGTTAAAAGAAACACCAAGGAACCAAATTTAGAAACGAATAAAAGATTTAAGTTAAAGGAACACAAAAAGGAACAAATTTTAGGAACGAAAAAGAGAAGGATTTAAGTTAAAGGAACACAAAAAGAAATCAAATTTTAGGAACAAATAG
This sequence comes from Eriocheir sinensis, assembly GCF_024679095.1. Classification (NCBI taxonomy): domain Eukaryota; kingdom Metazoa; phylum Arthropoda; class Malacostraca; order Decapoda; family Varunidae; genus Eriocheir; species Eriocheir sinensis. The sequence continues at coordinate 25,220 of NW_026110455.1, forward strand.
AAGAATTTAAGTTAAAGGAACACAAGGAATTAATTTTAGGCACAAATGAAGAATTTAAGTTAAAGGAACACAAAAAGGACAAATTTTAGGAACAAATAAAGAATTTGATTTAAGGAACACAAAAAGGAATCAAATTTTAGGAAGAAATGAAGGATTTAAGTTTAAAAAGACACAAAGGAATCAAATTTAGGAACAAATGAAGGATTTAAGTTTAAAGGAACACAAAAGGAATCAAATTTGGGACAAATGAATTTTTAAATTTAAAGACACAAAAGGAATCAAATTTTGGGACAAATAAGTGAAACTTTTTAGTTTAAGGAACACAAGGAATCAAATTTTAGGGACAAATAAATTTTTTAGAATTTAAAGGAGAACAAAAAGAATCAGAATTTAAGGACAAATATTTTTAGTTTAAGTAACACAAAAGGAATCAAATTTTAGGAACAAAGAAGGAATTTAAGTTTAGGAACAAAGGTGTTATTCTAGATTAGGGGCCCAACTCACATACGAACGCCTTGGTGCTCCATGAAGGGGTTCAGTGTCCATACAACCACATTGCCGTATTAACTTTGCCGCCGTAAATCATTTATTCTTGTGATATGTTTTTTTTTTCGTAAATATTTACGTCGTCGCTACCGCCATATTGGTAGTGTGAGAGGAAGAGGAAACTGTTGTACTTCTCCCAATTTTACCGGCGCATCCTTACATGTGGGGGGTCAGGGGAAGCAGCCCCCTTGGTTAGAAAGTCGAGGGGCAAAGCCCCCCATGATCAGAAGACCAGGTTGTAAAGTTCCGGTTTAGCAGGTAGTTTAAATATGCTCCCCCACCCAAATACTCCGATTTCCCGGGTCCCCAAGATCGTTGATGATTAGGCCTTACCTTTTTAAGTACTTGCGCCTTCATATTATGATTTAGGGACTGTTTTGTCATAACTATATAATATGGAGGCATAATATCGTATTTTGGGCGCGCAGCTGGAAGGATCCTGGTGCCAGGACAACCAAAACATAGCGGCGGCGGCGGCCGATCTGCGAAATACCTCTCAGCAAAATAAGTCGCTCTGCTGTCCACCGTATGAGCGCTGGGGAATACACAGCAGGGAAACATTAATTGCCTGATTGTGTTTTTGTTTGTCCCTTGTAATCTTTGTAGGCGGTGCGGTACGGTGAGTGAAAAAAATATATATATATATATATATATATATATATATATATATATATATATATATATATATATATATATATATATATATATATATATATATATATATATATATATATATATATATATAATTTGAACCTCTCACAGTAACTCCAGTAACTCCCAGTAGTCTTGGAAGAGGCCCATCAGGCCTGTGTATCCAGCTCTAGACTTTGAACTGAATAAGTGTGGTGGTGGTGGTGGTATCGAATTTGAATATATTATTATATTGAATTTGGCTCTATAGTATGTAATAACTCTGCGATTATTTTGCAGCTGCAACGGCTGAGGTGTTCAACAGGCTTTGGAAAGTCTTTTTTTTCATTGATTTAATGATTTGCGACAGAAACAGTCAGCAGAATATTTCACAGCACATAAACTCAGAAAAAAAATGGTTTCGTCCACCAGTGTCTTGCGAGGATAATCTCAAATTTTTACCAAAAAAAAAAAAGTTGTTAAAGTTTAGGAACAAAGGAAAACATAATAGTTTTACTGTGAAAGGATTCAGTTTTCGCCAATAACAAAAACCTAAGTTTAAGGAACAAAAATGAATCAACTTTAGGAACAAAAAGGATCTAGTTTTTGCGACGGTTTATTTTCGGACAAAGGAATCAACATTTATGAACAAGGGAAGGACAAGTTTTTGCGTTGCGTTACTTTCATCGATTTTCTTCCGGAACCATCCGTGAAGGACTTTAGCGTGTGATCAGTCCTGTGTTGTTTTATCGCCCAAATTCATTAACATTTCCTTTACTGTCGTTTTCCCGGATATGTTTGTCAGTTTATCTTAAAAACTCATAAATAGATTCACATCCAGAATTATTACAGGCTGTCCAAACGAGATCTTCTTCTTAGTTATTTTGTAACTCTTCTGACTGGAAGACTCCTCTCGGCTCCCTGTCCCCACGTGCGTTCGTGCCGCGTGTTACATGCCGTAGGTTATTTGCCTATCCTCAATCAACATGAATTCCTTTAAACCTTCCTTTCCCGGTACTGCTTGTCAGGTGCAGTGAGCGGATTGAGTTTTATATATATATGAATGTTTATATATGTTGTTGTTGTTGTTGTTGTTGTTGAGGAGATAAACAGCCTAGAATGGTGAAAAGTATGAAGTCTGCTCTGGCACTGCCGAGCTCTTATACGTTTTGTTAGGTGTGCCCATCTGGTGACAACGACATTTCTTCCTTTTTGCGAAGGTGAAAATAGAGGAATGAAAGAGTAATCCATTTCTAAAACTCATATGCTTTGTTTGGTGTGTACGCTGGTGACAGATGACATTTTCTTTGTCTTTTCTTATTGTTTTTGTTGAGGTGAAAATAAACAGTATATAGTTATACCATTGTGCAAGCAAACACGAGCAAACATGGCTCCTGCTGCAGCTGAGCGGTATTGGTTTAGTCCGCGCTGAACAGAAAGAGAGGACAAGTGAAGGTAAAGTCTTTAATTAATGTATGGAGCGCAAGAATGTTTGCTGTCCTGATTAAAAAGGTCAAGGTTTGATGAAAGGTTGCAAGGTTTTAAATTTGTTGCAGTTAGCGATGTATTTGTTCTTATGCTTTTTTTTATCGGTAAGATAAAATATTCTGATCTAAATTCTTCATTCTTTAAGATGCACAATTTCTATTTATGGTTAATTCACTTTTTCATCGAGGGATGAAATATTAGTGTTTCCTATACCTATCACTCTTCGAGATATACAAGTTTCTGTTTATATATAATATATATATATATATATATATATATATATATATAATATATATATATATATATATATATATATATATTATATATATATATATATGGTATCTCTATTTTTGTCTTTAAAGCAGTGCGCGTTGAATGTTTCATAAGAACTGGCATAAGAACTCCTAGTAGTCTTCTATATACCCACGTATACACCTATACAAGCTCAGGCTCCTGTAAGCCTAACCCCACCTAACCTCACTATCCATAAATTTAACCAACCTTCTCTTGAATGTATCAATTTGTATTGGCATCCACAACACGAATTTTGGCCTGTTACACTCATCCACCACTCTATTAGACATTCAAGAGTCATATTTATGCTTTAGTTTCGCTTTTCTTTATCAAACAAGCACGAATATTAGTGTTTTCATTATTATTCACTTTACGAGATACACAAGACTTCGATAAATACTTTGCTCGCACTTTAGCTTATCAAGCGGAATGAATATAAATGTTTCGAGATACTATATGAGTAAACACGACTTCCATTTATGCTTTGATGTCGATTATTTGTTATCTAGTCTATAGATATACAAGATCTACAAGACTTCTCTATCAAGCAAAAACGAATATTTATGTATATCAGGTTGTTGTTTCCCTTCATGAGTTATACAAGACCTACGCTTCTACCTGACTTAAACTTTCTATTACTTATACATCTAGGTTTTTGGTATCTCCTCTATGAGTTATACAAGACCTACGCTGCTACCTTACTGCAACAAGGATTACTATACATCTAACTTGCGTATGGTAAGGTTAACATGAGCTGGGGAACGATAAAGGCGTGATATAGGTGAACAAAGAAATATGGTAGAGGAGGTGATCGACAGGGTTGTTTTTAAGAAAATAAGAACGTAAGAAGTCTGGAATAGGCAGTCACTTTAGGGCTCCATTGATCCTTGCTGAGTTAGGTAATGAACAGACATGACTCACACAGAATTGATTCAGAGGGAAGAACACTATAGTCCATTATTCATGTTTGTAACCTGGATTAAACAAAAGAGACTCAGATGGAGGAGGAAGCATTCACTCTGGGGTCATTTACCCTTGCTGCGTTAGGTAATATAAAAGACATGATGCACGCCACAACGGATTGAGGTGGAAGAGCAGGCACTCACTCTAGGGGCCCATTAATCCTTGCGTAGCGTGGATTAACAACGCCACCACTAATGCCCTGCCATATGTTTCCTGGGAGGCTGCTGTTATGTGTGTGTGTGTGTGTGTGTGTGTGTGTGTGTGTGTGTGTGTGGCTCTGGGACACCAAAGGAAGGTATAAAATAAGGTCAAAGCAAACTCCAGCCACGATATTTATAGTTTCCAAGCAAGGCGAATATAATGAGTTTTTGGCCTTTATTCAACCTGATATGATTCTTCTGCTTGTGTCTCGAGGTGAGGAAGACCAAGGGAATGAAGGCCATTTCTAAGAAAACGTGATCCAGCCACGTTATTTATAGTTTGAAGCAAGACGAATATAATGAGTTTTTGGCCTTTATTCCAACCTGATACGATTCTTTTGCTTGTGTCTCGAGGTGAGGAAGACCATGGGAAGGTATATCATATATTACAAGGTCAAAGAAAACAATATTCAGCCGCTCTTCTATGCATGACAAGCGTGTGGCGAGGGAATGTGTGTTGCTGCATGGCTGACTGTAGCTCATTCATGTTATTAGGAGTATAAGTAGTGGGTAAACACATATTGATTTATGAACATTGCAATAATTTTCTTCAACTCCGATGTACTAAGGTTGGCTATGCATCATCTCATCGTTTGGGTAACGGATTTTTTTCCAGTTTATTGCCAAAGAAAAAATTTCCAATTCTCTCTCTCTCTCTGCATAAGAAACCTGATATTAATGAAGTTGTTGTTCTCTCGACGTTTTGTTAAGATATCTTTTGTCTGTCTAGAATCTCGACGTTAGTGAAATATTTGTTCTCCTACCACGTTTTGTTAATATATCTATTGTTTGTTAAGAGTCTCGACGTTATTTATCAAGTGAGCTCTCTCAAGACGTTCTGCTAATATATCTTTTGTCTGTCTAGAAGCTCGACGATAGTGATAGTATTTGTTCTCACGTTTCGTTAATATATCTATTGTCTATCTCGGTAAGAAACTCGACGTTATTAGTCTACTTATCTTTCCCACGACGTTTTGTTAATATGCCTTTCGTTTGTCTCTAAGAAGCTCGACCTTTTTGAAGTTTTTCTTTCGATTCCGCTACACTCGACTTTCTACTCTAGTTCATCCTTATACTGTCCAAATCCACTGAAGAGTTAACCAGCATCTTCATTCCTTCATCCCTCGCACTGTTAAAACAAACAATTTATCTTCGTCTGTATTTCCTCCTGCTTGACTTGAATTCTTTTAAGAGAGTATTGAGACACCTCTCCTCCCGAAATTGACCTCTTCTTTGGCCACTCTTCTGAAGTCTTTACAGGGGCAGTGTTTAGTTTTTTTTTATTATTCTTTTTCCTTCGAGCTGCTTCCTTTACTGTAAAAATAACGTTATAACTCCTGCACAACAATTATACGTAAAAGAAAGGCAGCCACACACAAGACTTCTCTACAAGCAAGAACGAAATTTATGCTTTTTTGCGGGAAACAAGGGGAGCGTGAGGAATCCTTACCGACCTTCTTTCTTTCCTCCTCCTCCGTGTTGGACTTTTTCCATTACATTTGAATTTCCATTTCCGACATTCTCTTCTTTTCTTCTGGAACTAGTTATGGAACACTCGATATTTTTGCATTGAAAGCTGTTGGGATAGTTTTCATTTAATCCATCTATCTGTCTATCTATGTGTGTATCTATCAGTATATCAGTCTATCTATATATGTGTTTGTTTGATATTTTACACTGAAAGCTGTTGAAATAGGTTTTGAACAAAGAAATATGATAATCTATCTATCTACTGTGTGTCTATCAGTATATCAGTCTATCTATATGTGTGTTTGTTTGATATTTTTGCATTGAAAGCTGTTGGGAGTTAGTTGTAATTTTATCTATCTATCTCAGTTTGTCTATCAGTATATCAGTCTATCTATATGTGTTTGTTTATTATTTTGTCTGTTTCCAAAGGCCACAAAGGAGATTAGTCAGGTGGAGGAGTGTGTTTTCATGTTCGGCCTTGTCAGACTATCACAAGGCTCATAAAACACCATGGAAAGACAACAACAGCCTCTTGGAAAGCCTTACCAACTTCGGGGAAATGTAATCCAGAAATGTTTTGGAGTATGGACGACAAAAACTAATCCTCTTCTTTCTGCCCTAGCTCCCAAAAATAAGTGTGGCTGTGTTTTGTTTTGTAGACCTTATATTTTTTTTGTGTGTGTTCCATCACCTCGAGACAGAAGGAAGGAAGAATCATATCAGGTCTGGAATAATGGGCCAAAAAACTAATTATATTCGTCTTGCTTCAAACTATAAATAACGTGGCTGGATTATGCTATGCTAGACCTTATTATATACCTTCCTTGGCCTTCCCTCACCTTGAGACACAAGCAGAACAATCATATAAAGTTGGAATAAGGGCCAAAACTCATTATCTTGCTGCAAACTATAAACAACGTGGGTGGATGGATTTTTGCTTTCCAGACCTTGTATAATACCTTCCCGTGGTCTTCCCTCACCTCGAGACAGAGAGAGGAATATCAGGTTGGAATATTAAGGGCCAAAAAAACAATATTCCCTTTCTTTAAACTATACAAATAACGTGGCTGGAATATGTTTTGCTAAGACCTTATTATACCTTCCTTTGGTCTTCCCTCACCTCAGAGAGTACATAGAGTGAAATATTCATCTGATTGAAATATGGCTAATAACTGTTTCTTCAACTCCTTTGTCTTGTTCCCTCATCTCACAAATAACGTTGTTGGATTTTTTTTCCAGTATTGCCAAAGAAAAATTTCCTTCCTCTCTCTCTCACCTAAGAAACCTGATATTAAGTGGTTGTTGTTTTTCGACTCATTATCTTCCTTGAATGTTAAGAATGACGTTGCCTGGAGTTTGTTCTACCAGACCTTTTGTTAATACCTTCCTATTGTCTTCCCTCACCTCGACAGAAGAAGGAATCATATCAGGTTGGAATACTGTTAAACATATTCTTTTCTGTGCTTACTAGATAGATGACGTGACTGGATTATGTTTTCTTAGACCTTTCAATATACCTTCCCTGTCTTCCCTCACCTCGACGTTATTGAAGTGATATGGACCAAAACTTATCTATGCCTTCTTGTCTCTACAAAGCTAACGTGGCTGGATTTTGTTTTGGTACACCTTTATCACCTTCCCTTGGTCTTCCCTCACCTCGGTCTCGCATCAGGTTAAGAAAGTTAATGTATTTCATTTGGTTTATCTTGCAGGATAAATTTGTGGCTTGTGAGAGAAATAATTTGAAATACTTTTTTTTATTATTCTTTTTCCTTCAGCTGCTTTTTGCTGTGATAACGTTATAATTTTAACGTGGCTGATTTCCATTCTTTTGTATATGGATCATGTGAGGTCTCTCCTTTTATAGTTTATGGGTTAATGCGTATTTCTTTTTTATTTCTTCCTCTTTTTTCTTTCTTTTCCTCATTCTTTCATTCATTGATTTGTGGATTGAGAGGTCTGATTTTGGTTTTATACTTCATAGATATATACGTACCTATATATTTTTCTTTCATTCTTTCTCTTTCCTTCCTTAATTTTTCCATCCTATTCCTTCCTTCATTCCTTCCTTCATATATTGACTAATAGTTCTGAGCTCGCTTTCTTACAGTTTATAAGTAAATGCGTACATCTCTTTTCTTCTGTCTGCCTTTCTTTCTTCATTCCCTTCCCCTCGTTCATTCATGGAGTAATATAAGTATGTCTTCCTCCGTAATCCAGCATGGCCACCCTCCTTACATAACAACGCCTTCATATAGCATCATCCTGGCACGCCCTGGCAGTTTATATTCAAATGCTTACATCTTTTCCTTCTTTCTCTCTCTTTATCTTCATTCACTACTCATTCATTCATAGAGTAAAGAGTTCTGATTCCCCTTCCTTCCTTCCTTCCTTCTTCCTTCTTTCCTTCCTTCCTCTCTTCATGCATTCATTGAGTAAAAGAGTTCGAATTCCCTTTCTTCCTTCCTTCCTTCCTTCCTCCTTCTTTCCTTCCTTCCTCTCTTCATTCATTCATAGTAAGAGTTCTAATATCCCTCATAATCCTTCATGACCATCCATTCCCTATACATAACGACGCCTATATTCATCGCCATCCAGGCATCACCCAGCAGCAGTCTTTCAATTAAAGTATCATCAGTCTCCCTCTCGCTGGGCCGCCGTGATTTGCCTTCCCTCGTCCGCCCTCAGCCGCCTCTCATTTGCATGCCCGGCTAACGCTTTGTCGCTGTGTACGGTCCCCTTATCGGTGCTGGCTGGGCGAGGATGGGACGGAACTAGGCTGCAGGTGCCATTGATACACACACACACACACACACACACACACACACACGAGGACCCTTTGCCGCTAGTGTTCATCTGCTGCCCTTACGAGTGTGTGCTGTGTGGACTTTGAGACCTGCGTTGCCGTGTGATAACGTGGTGTCTGGATAGGAGGATATTTGTATTGGTTTATTCTAATGCCTATGGTGCGGGAGGCAGATGGGGAGCTGAACTGAGCGCACACGAGATGAGTCTCACCTTCTGCCACGTTAAAAGGCAGGTAGAGGAGACGTTGAGTGATAGTGATTAGTTTGGCTTCGATGGTGTTTTGATCCGATCCTCCTTAGGTTGCACTCACCAAAGTATACGTTGTGTAAGGGAGGTATGCTCGTGCGTGGTAGATAGAGGAGATGCAAAGTGATGAGGTTAGGCTGGGTTACAGTGGTGGCTTGATCCGTTCCATCTTTCGCCACGCACTGTCCTAAAATCCATGTTAGTGCCGGAGTATTCTCGTAGTCATAAGGAGATAGGAGATGCATACTTAATACGTATAAGTAGATGGAGCTACGCTGAATGATAAATGATAATAAATGGTGAGTTTATAGTTTCTCTCTCTCTCTCTCTCTCTCTCTCTCTCTCTCTCTCTCTCTCTCTCTCTCTCTCTCTCTCTCTCTCTCTCTCTCTCTCTCTCTCTCTCTCTCTCTCTCTCTCTCTCTCTCTCTCTCTCTCTCTCTCTCTCTCTCTCTCTCTCTCTCTCTCTCTCTCTCTCTCTCTCTCTATATATATATATATATATATATATATATATATATATATATATCTACCATACTTTTCTTACCTTTTACTCATTCAAAGATCTACAGGGATATTGTTTTCTGTATTGGTATATATGTCTCTTCGTATAGATATTGGTGCACGTTGATGTTATATACAAGAACAAATAATATCCGTTCAAAAGTATATAATTATTGTCGTATGTATATGTTATGATTGACACGAAAAGTTGGTATGTATAGTTATGTTTGGTGTATGAAAAGCATGGATGATAATATTGCTGGTTCATTTTTCCATTTTTCCTTGTGTGTGTGGCAAGCTCGCCTCTTCCGCGTCCTCCTCTGCTCCTCCCTTGATATAATCCTAAACCCATTTCCCTCTCGTTATTCTCTTCTCCCCATCCCTCTTTTCGTTTTCCATCCTCTTCACTCTCTTTCCTCACTTCCATATCCTCCTCCTCCTCCTCCTCCTCCTCCTCCTCCTCCTCTCATCGTCGGCATTCTCCTCCTCCTCCTCCTCCTCCTCCAACAGGCAGCCGATGACTGTTCACTCTTTAACACAAAGTAAAAGTAATAATAATTGGGGACTTTAATTGCCCTAACATTGATTGACTTGCATTCATTGAGTAAAGAGTTCTAATTCTTTCTTCCTTCCTTCCTTCCTTCCTCCTTCTTTCCTTCCTTCCTCTCTTCATTCATTCATAGAGTAAGAGAGTTCTAATATCCCTCCTTAATCCTTCATGACCATCCATTCCCTATACATAACGACGCCTATATTCATCGCCATCCCGGCATCACCCAGCGACAGTCTTTCAATTAAAGTATCATCAGTCTCCCTCTCTCGCTGGGCCGCCGTGATTTGCCTTCCCTCGTCCGCCCCTCAGCCGCCTCTCATTTGCATGCCCGGCTAACGCTTTGTCGCTGTGTACGGTCCCCTTATCGGTGCTGGCTGGGCGAGGATGGGACGGAACTAGGCTGCGGAGGTGCCATTGATAACACACACACACACACACACACACACACACACACACACACGAGGACCCTTTGCCGCTAGTGTTCATCTGCTGCCCTTACGAGTGTGTGCTGTGTGGACTTTGAGGACCTGCGTTGCCGTGTGATAACGTGGTGTCTGGATAGGAGGATGTTTGTATTGGTTTATTCTAATGCCTATGGTGCGGGAGGCAGATGGGGAGCTGAACTGAGGCGCACACGAAGATGAGTCTCACCTTCTGCCACGTTAAAAAGGCAGGTAGAGGGAGACGTTGAGTGATAGTGATTAGTTTGGCTTCGATGGTGTTTTGATCCGATCCTCCTTAGGTTGCACTCACCCAAAAGTATACGTTGTGTAAGGGTATGCTCGTGCGTGGTAGATAGAGGGAGATGCAAAGTGATGAGGTTAGGTTAGGTTACAGTGGTGGCTTGATCCGTTCCATCTTTCGCCGCACTGTCCTAAAATCCATGTTAGTGCCGGAGTATTCTCGTAGTCATAAGGAGATAGGAGATGCATAATTAATACGTATAAGTAGATGGAGCTACGCTGAATGATAAATGATAATAAATGGTGAGTTTATCTTAATGATGATATCTCTCTCTCTCTCTCTCTCTCTCTCTCTCTCTCTCTCTCTCTCTCTCTCTCTCTCTCTCTCTCTCTCTCTCTCTCTCTCTCTCTCTCTCTCTCTCTCTCTCTATATATATATCTATATATATATATATATATATATATATATATATATATATATATATATATATATATATATATATATATATATATATATATATATATATATATATATATAGAGAGAGAGAGAGAGAGAAGAGAGATACATATAAGTTATCTACCATCCACTTTTCTTACCTTTTACTCATTCAAAGATCTATAGGGATATTGTTTTCTGTATTGGTATATATGTCTCTTCGTATAGATATTGGTGCACGTTGATGTTATATACAAGTACAAATAATATCCGTTCAAAGTTATATAATTATTGTCGTATGTATATGTTATATTGATTGACGAAAAAGTTGGTATGTATAGTTATGTTTGGTGTATGAAAGCATGGATGATAATATTGCTGGTTCATTTTTTCCATTTTTTCCTTGTGTGTGTGGCAAGCTCGCCTCTTCCTCGCGTCCTCCACTCTGCTCCTCCCCTTGATATAATCCCTAAACCCATTTCCCTCTCGTTATTCTCTTCTCCCCATCCCTCTTTTCGTTTTCCATCTCTTCACTCTCGTTCCTCACTTCCATATCCTCCTCCTCCTCCTCCTCCTCCTCCTCGTCGGCATTCTCCTCCTCCTCCTCCTCCTCCTCCAACAGGCAGCCGATGACACTGCCCTGTACGAAGAGCTTCACTCTTTAACACAAAGTAAAGAAGTAATAATAATTGGGGACTTTAATTGCCCTAACATTGACTGGGGACAATTGACTGGAGATCAAGAGGGTAACAGGCTTATAGAAATGGTGGAGGATTCGTTCCTCACTCAAGTTGTAACTCAACCAACAAGAGAAAACAATCTGCTGGATCTGGTATTAGTAAGCGACCCCGACCTCATTCGCGACTGTGAAGTTGGTGAAAAAAATAACGGTTGCGATCACCACTTAATCCGTTTCAATGTCAACATAAGTCACAAACTCGTAGACAATCCGTCAGTGATACCAGACTACAAAAAAGCAAATTTCAACCTAGCCCGTGAGCTGCTTCCCTCTGCGACCTGGGACCAACTTCACCTAACCGACAATACAATCGACAACGTGTGGAACAACTTCAAAGATAAGCTTTTGGGGGTAGAAAAGGCTACAGTGCCGACGAAACCCAGGAGAGTAAATGGTGCCGTAGATCCACCGTGGATGACCAGAGAAATAAAAAGGGCGGTAAACTTAAAAAAAAGAATTATAACCTAATGAAAGAGAATGACACGGCCGAAGCCCGTACTCAGTACCACAACAGCCTCAGAGCTTGTCGCACCCTTATTCAGTAGTAAACGCAACTACGAAAAACAAATAGCGCGTGACATCAAGACAAACTCAAAAAATTCGTCACATACATCAGATCGAAAAAGAAAGTAAAATCAATATTGGTCCCCTGACAGACGAGACTGGAGCTGCAACTCAGGACAGTAAACAAATGGCCAGAATCCTCAACAGTAACTTCGCATCCGTATTCACAGTCGAGAACATCGAAACCATGCCCGAGAACCCTGACCCGCCGAGGGGAATCACGCCCCTGAAAATTGACTCAATATGCGACCAAGAAGTGAAAGAGTATTTGGATAAACTCGACACGAACAAGTCAACAGGACCTGACGGTTTGTCCCCGCGGTTATTAAAGAGCTTAAACAACAAATACTTCAGCCACTCACTAACATATTCAACCAGTCTGTTCAATTGAAAAAAGGTCCCGGAAGACTGGAAGATGGCGAACGTAACACCAATTTTCAAAAGGAGACAAAAGCGTTGCATTAAACTACAGGCCCATAAGTTTGACATCAGTGGCAGGAAAAATACTCGAAAAGATTATTAGAGACAAACTTGTTAAGTTTCTAGAAAACAATAATGTAATCTCCGACACCCAGCATGGCTTCAGAAACAAGCGCTCCTGCCTAACGAATTTATTAGACTTCTTCCAAGGTATATATAAGAACTGGGATGCCCACATCCCCAGTGATGTTATATACCTGGACTTTCAGAAAGCCTTCGACAAGGTACCGCACGAGCGACTCCTTAAGAAACTGCACTCGGCGGGCATTGGAGCCAATCTGATCGCGTGGATAAGAGATTTGCTTACCGGCAGAAAACAACACGTACTACTCAACGGACACCCTTCCGATTGGCCTCCAGTCACTAGTGCAGTGCCTCAAGGGTCAGTGCTGGGACCCACTTTCTTTATCATATATATCAATGACCTAGAATCAGGACTGAAATCCACAATATCGAAATTTGCTTACGACACTAAGGTGGGGGGAAAGGCCCTCACAAAGACCGACTGCGAAATCATTCAGAAAGACCTCAATCACATTATCGAATGGTCGGAAAAATGGCAAATGTCCTTTAATGTTGACAAATGCAAAGTCATGCACATTGGGTCCAGAAATAGTAACCACACATACATCATGAATGGGAGACCTCTGCAAGCGATGCAGGAGGAAAAGGATCTTGGAGTCACTATCAGCAGTGACCTGAAACACGCGAATCACTGTAAAAAAGCATACAACAAAGCCAACACTATGCTCGGGTTCATAGCGAGGAACTTCGAGTGTAAAACGCCAGACGTGATGCTATCCTTGTATAATTCCATGGTAAGACCGCACCTCGAGTATGCAGTACAGTTCTGGTCTCCTAATTACAGAAAGGACATTGATTTACTGGAAAGGATTCAACGACGCGCCACGAAAATGATACCAACCTTAAGGGCTCAACCGTACGAGGAACGACTCAAGCGACTCAATCTCTTTACATTAGAGAAAAGACGCCTACGAGGAAATATGATTCAAGTCTTCAAGTATCTGAAAAAATTCAATAACGTCGATTACTCCAATTTCTTTGAATTGCAAACCAACCAAAGAACTAAAAATAACGGTTTACCCATTCAGTCTAGTCGATGTAACACAGACATCGGAAGGAGTTTCTTTTCAAACCGAGTCATCTGTCACTGGAACAATCTTCCTTCAGAAGTAGTAAATGCGAATACTATCAACTCCTTCAAATATAGAATCGACCGTCACTTCGCTGCGTCGGGAGTAAACTGAATATTGAGTTGCTTTCATCTGCTCCTCAGTATCGAGGTGCTTTCATCTGCTCCTCAATGTCGAGGTGCTTTCATCTGCTCCCCAGGCCCCAGGCTGTCGAGCAGATTAAATCACCAAAGCGGGCAACCTCGTAATGAGCCAATAGGCTTTCTGTTGCCTGCGTTTCCATGTTTCCATGTTTCCTCTTCCTGTGTGAGAATTTGGTCATGAAACTCAACGCTGTTATATTCGTGTGATGTATTTCCTCTCCGATCGCACAAAACATTATCCGATATTGTCCCTGTCGCTGTGTGTGTGTGTGTGTGTGTGTGTGTGTGTGTGTGTGTGTGTGTGTGTGTGTGTGTGTGTGTGTGTGTGTTTGTTTACTTAGTTGGTGAATGCAGGATTTTAGTGTGTGTGTGTGTGAGGTTTTTTTTTTTTTACAACAAAGGAGGCAGCTCAAGGGCACACAAAAAAAGAAAACAATAATAAAAAAAAAGCCCGCTACTCGCTGCTCCTAAAGTAAAACAAAAGAGGTGGCCGAAAGGAAGATCAAATACAGGAGGAGAGGTGTCCTGATACCCTCCTCTTGAAAGAGTTCAAGTCGTAGGCAGGAGGAAATACAGATGAAGGAAGATTGTTCCAGAGTTTACCAGCGTGAGGGAAGAAAGAGTGAAGATGCTGGTTAACTCTTGCATAAGGGGTTTGGACAGTATAGGGATGAGCATGAGTAGAAAGTCGAGTGCAGCGGGGCCGCGAGAAGGGGGGAGGCATGCAGTTAGCAAGTTCAGAAGAGCAGTCAGCGTGGAAATATCGATAGAAGATAGAAAGAGAGGCAACATTGCGGCGGAATTTAAGAGGTAGAAGACTATCAGTATGAGGAGGAGAGCTGATGAGACGAAGAGCCTTAGCCTCCACTCTGTGCAGAAGAGCTGTGTGTGTGGAGCCCCCCACATGAGATGCATACTCCATACGAGGGCGGACAAGGCCCTGTATATGGACAGCAACTGTGCAGGGGAGAAGAACTGGCGGAGACGGTACAGAACGCCCAGCCTCGAGGAAGCTGATTTAGTAAGAGATGAGATATGAAGTTTCCAGTTGAGATTTTGAGTTAAGGATAGACCGAGGATGTTTAGTGTTGAGGAAGGTGATAGCTGGGTGTTGTCAAAGAATAGGGGATAGTTGTTTGGAAGATTGTGTCGAGTGGATAGGTGGAGAAACTGTGTTTTTGAGGCGTTGAAGGACACCAGGTTCTTCTTGCCCCAATCGGAAATAATAGTAAGGTGTGAGGCTAAGCGTTCTGCAGCCTCCAGCCTTGAGTCGTTAATTAAGTTCCTGAAGGGTGGGTCTTCTATTAAAAGAAGTTGAGTAATGCAGAGTGGAATCATCGGCGTGTGTGTGTGTGTGTGTGTGTGTGTGTGTGTGTGTGTGTGTGTGTGTGTGTGTGTGTGTTTACTTAGTTGTTGAATGCAGGATTTTAGTTTGTGTGTGTGTGTGTGTGTGTGTGTGTGTGTGTGTGTGTGTGTGTGTGTGTGTGTGTGTGTGTGTGTGTGTGTGTGTGTGTGTGTGTGTGTGTGTGTGTGTGTGTGTGTGTGTGTGTGTGTGTGTGTGTGTTTAAGATAGTAAGTAATGCCGACCACTAAATTTACCCACACACACACACCTAGTAGCAGCACCGACAGGACGTGCCTGAGACAGCTCCTAGCCAAAGCAGTTTTCTAGCACTACATACGCAACGCAGAAGCCACACTCATTCTACAAGGGACTTTTACAGTCACAAGTGAACTGCAAAAGTGGCATGTGTACAAAGTGAAAGCAGCTTTTGCAGCCCAAGTAAGAAGTGAAATGGCTCAGCAGCACCTAAACAAGGACTTGGAACAGCTCGTTAAGGAAAAAGTGGAAGCCGAGCTCGAGAGCCTGACTCCTGAATCCATCAAGGGGACCAAAACAGTGAAGGATGTGGTTGCCGCGGTCCTGCCAGGCATCGCGAATATCATATCTGTTGCTGTGTCTGCTGCCGTGTCTACAGCAATAAAGGATTTCACAGAAAAATTACTGAGTACATCTACTGAGACACAAAGGATTAACTTGTTACAACGCTACGCCTGTGACCGGCTAGAACAGTATACAAGGAGAGACAACTTGCGGATAAATATTTGGATTAGAAGATGACCCAGAGGAGGACGAGGACATCCTACAGGCTAAAGTGATGGAGGTGGCTGCGGATGTAGGAGTTAAGCTCGAGGCCAATGACATCTCCATCGCGCATCGCTTGGGAAAAGTAGGTGAGAGAGGTAGGCCTGTGATAGTGTGATTTTGTCTTCGTGAGAAACGCAACGCAGTGCTAAGTAACAAGGAGGAGCTGAGAAAGAAACGGAAGAAAATATTCATCAACGAGGATTTAACACCTCTGAGGGCCACCATGCTCAAAATAGCTAAGGAACAGGCTGCAGTAAATAATGTAACCACTAGAGATGGGAGGATTCTAGCATGGATGGCGGAGAGGGACAGACCAGTTGAAATAACTACTCCTGATGAACTTGGCAAGGTGGGGATAACTTCTCCAGATTGGAAGAGGCTCAAACTAGATCATATAATCAAGTAGGGTCGAGTTGGAGTGCAGCACATCCAAGATGACCTACGCAATTCTGAGTATAAAGTTGTTACTACTCCCAGTACTATAGATGACACCGTACCCACACAAGCTGCACACAGTACGAAGCACGTACAGATAACAGCGGGTACGCATACTGATTCATCCACACAGACTACACTCACACAGACACGCCCACCCATACCTGATACTGTAGCACAAAATTTATGTACAATTAATTTATTATCATTTAATGTATGTGGCCTAAAATCAAAATTATTTGTGGACGAGTTTACTGGGCTTCTTAAATGTTATGATGTTATTTGTATGTCTAAGACTAAGTGTGATGATGCAGTTATGAACAATGTAAGTATTAAAATGAAAGAAATTGGGTATGACATTGTCTATAAGAACATATATGCTTTAAGCAGATTTAAGTCAGGGGATCTACTAATTGCTGTAAAAAATTATGTAAAATTTGTGTGGAAAAAAGTTCAGGGAGATTATGAGGCTTTATTGAGTATTTGTGTGAATGGAAGGAGTGTGGGACTAGAAAATGACCTGTTAATTACTTGTGCGTATATTCCACCCAGCCACTCGCGGTTTGGTAAACCTGAAAATTTCGATGAGTTGGATAATCTTTTCTTGTCAAACAATGATGGATATCATATTGTTAGTGGTGATTTCAATGCTCATACCGCCACTTTCTCTGACATTGCCTCAGTGAGTGACGGTAATGAATTAGTGAATGATGTTAATGAATATATTTCTCCAATAGAAGATATTTGTGATATTTTAAGAAAGGCAGGCTTTTTAGAGAACAGATGTAAACAAGACAACACCCCTGATAGAAATTCTTATGGTAAAAAATTGATAGAAATTTGTAAGAATAACAATGCAATTATCTTTAATGGGAGAATGGGTGAAGACCGTGGTATTGGTAAGTTTACTACCACTTGCAATACAGTCATAGACTATGTTATTGGTACTTGGAATGTTGTCCGATTTGTTAAGAGTTTTCGGCTGTTAGACTTTGAACCATTATATTCAGATGTTCATCGTAGTTTGCATATTTGTTTGGAATTTTTAGGTGTGGGAAGCAAAGCGCGCGAGACTGGCAATAAAATGAGTGAAGCAGTTTGTTTGAGGCCAGGCAGATGGAGAAATGAACGGAAAATTGAGTATGAGAAAAATATTGATAAGAGTAAGGTGAATGAACTTATAATGAATATTGACAAATTATCAGTTGATGATGTAAATGATCAGTTAAAGCGTGTCTTGATTGACCCTGCATTGAAAATGTTTCCACAGTTTAGTAAAAAATATATAAAGAAGAGCAATAATGCAAATATGGGAGGGTATGACAAACAATGCTACAACAGCAGGAAAGAGTATCACAAGGCTAAGAATAAATATAACAGACAAAAGAATACTGTTACGTATACAGCTGTGATTAAAAAAGTAGATATTATAAAAGAGAACTAAAGAGGGTAAGGAATAAAGGTAATAGTAATATACTTTAGCAATTAAGAGCAAACAAAACTAAAGACGCAAAGGCATACTGGAAGATTATAAAAAGAGCAAAGTAGAGAAAAATAATCACATACCACTCGAGAAATTTTATGACCACTTTAAATTGCTCTACACAGAGGACGACGATAGTAATGCAAACGAGAGAACTGATTAGGAAACTTACAGTGACGCTGACTCGCCCGCACTTAACAACCCTATAACACATGCTGTAATAAAGCGTTGTACTGGTAAACTGAAAAACGGCAAGTCTCCTGGTAGTGACAACATCATTAATGAATATATAAAATGTACACAAGACTTACTCTGCCCTTTATATGTTGAACTATTCAATAAGATCCTTGACACAGGTGTCTTTCCATCGGAGTGGCTCACTGGCGTTATAATACCTCTTTATAAAAACAAGGGAGACGTTAATGATGCAAATAACTACCGAAGTATTACCCTTTTGAGCTGTATGGGGAAATTGTTTACGTCCATTCTTAACGACAGTCTCAAACAGTATTCCGACGATCAAAACATCATCAATGAAACACAAGCAGGCTTTCGTGAGGAATATTCCACACTGGATCATATCTTTTTACTCAAGTGCGTTGTTGACTTGTTTCAGTGGAAAATGATGAAATTATTTTGTTTATTTATTGACTATGAAAAGGCTTTTGACATGGTATGGAGGGAAGGTCTATGGTTTAAACTTGTAAATAATAATGCTAATGGTAAGATACTGAATGTTATTCGTAGTATGTATTTTAATGTCAAGTCATGTGTAATGGTAGGCCAACAGTTGTCTGAAACATTTACCTGCAATATGGGAGTGAGGCAAGGTGGAAACCTATCACCATTGTTATTCGCTTTCTATGTTAATGACCTGCAGGGAAAACTTATAGAGTATAATTGTAGCTATCTTAATTTCAATGACCTTGTAAACACGTATCTCAGATTATTGGTGATTATGTACGCAGATGATACTGTTATTTTGTGTGATAGCGAGCAAAACATGAAGGTAGCTTTAGTATCACTTCACAGGTATTGTTTAGAGTGGAAACTAAAGGTAAATTGTAGTAAAACTAAAATAGTAATTCTCAGTAGGGGTAGAGTTGCAACCAGTAATTACAATTTCAAGGTTGGTGAGGAGGAAATAGAGGTAGTAAGAGAATATAAACACCTGGGTATATTGTTCAGTTATAATGGACGGTTTAGGAAAGGGCAACTAGAACTTAAAGACCACGCAACTAAGGCCATGTATCCACTGATTGGGACTTCTCGAAAATATGATTTGCCATTTGCTATACAATTAGAAATGTACAATAGTATGGTGGTGACAGTTGCGACTTACGCTTGCGAAATATGGGGTTATGACATTATAAGGGAACTGGAATCTTTACAGATGAGGTATCTTAAATATGTAATGTATGTACATAGGTATACAAGTACGGACATTGTATATGGGGAGTCAGGAATGTATCCACTGGAAATATGTATAAAATGCAGGATGATAAATTATTGGTCAAGGTTAATTACGGGAAAAAATACTAAGCTGAGTTACGTTATGTACACATGTTTATTGCACTTATATATGTCTGGTACTTTTATATCGCCATGGTTGGACTGTATAAGACGTATATGTATTGAATGTGGTCTGTCAGGTGTATGGCAGTCACAAACCATCAACAATGTTAAGTGGTTTAGGAAGACTGTTGAGCAGAGGTTGAAAGATTTATGGATATCAACTTGGTATAGGAATATAACAACAAAAGGCATATGTAGTAGTTACAGTATGTATAAAGAAATTTATGAGATTGAGGATTACCTTGTTAAACTAAGTAAAACAAACCGTATTAATAAAAGTAAGTTTATCACAGGAAGTAACCGATTACCAGTTGTTAGTGGTAGGTGCCGTGATATTAGAAGAGAAGAACGGTATTGTGATAAATGTAATGGTGAACAAATAGGGGATGAATATCACGTTATGTTTAAATGTGAAAATCAAGATGTTATACAGCTGAGAAACAAGTACATACCAGAGCACTACAGAGTAAATCCAAATCACAGAAAATATGTTAAAATGATGCAAAGCAAAAATGTGCACATGCTAAGCAATTTGGCTCAGTTTATTAAATTAGTTCTGAGGCTGTTTAGATAAAGACTTAATGATATAACTTGTTATACAGGGGCTGTGCGCGGTATTTTTTTTTTGTAAAAGTCTGAGATATATATGAGTTCTATTATATTCACACACACACACACACACACACACACACACACACACACACACACACACACAGCCCTGCAAGCTACACTGAACTTGTCATCATGGAGAATACTTACGCGCCGTGTCACATCCTATCCTTGAATGAGGAATCCTTGGTCTCGTAACCTGTTGGACCGTCCATCACACGCACCCTTTGCCTCCTTGTGCTCAGGTGGCGGTGTTGCTTGATTTTTTTTTCTTTTCCTTCATATTCTCTTGTGTTTTCTGTGTATGTGTCTAGAGGGCGTGGATGAGAAACGTATTGTCAGACACTTTCGGCTTTAAACATCATTTGCTTCCAAAGGCCAAGTGGCTCGTATTTCTAGTCGCTTTCGGCTCTCACAGCAACTATCTCCAGAGGACACAGAGGAGATTACTTGGGTTTTCATAAGTGTTTTTCAGTTTTTTTTCTTTTGCCTATGGCACCAGTAAGCTTTCTTGGTGGGCCATGGTGGTCGTCCCCAGTCCGTAATGACGCAGGGAAGTGTTTATAGTTGCGCCATCTTGCTTGGCTCTTGCTGCTACCCCTCGGAGCTCATCTTTGAGTCTCTTTTAGAGAGAATCTAGAGTCCGGGTTGATAGGCGGCCTTCAGGACAGCATGTGGGTAGTCTTAGGCCACTCGGCGATGACTATAAAATTGCCAGCTTGGTTGTAGCAGCGGGCGTGACAAACTTTTGTCCTCCTGGACCCCGCGCCCGAACGCTGACCACTCAGCCACAGCCTCCCCATGGTGCAAAGCCTTGTCAAACTATCAGTAGGCTCATAAAACTACCCGTGGAAATACTAACACAACCTCTACAAAAACCTTATCTTATATGTGTGTTTAAAGCCCGCAACGTTTAAGAGTATGGCCAGTGAGGGACAGCCTTATGCCAGCGCGGACACCTTGGGAGCACTTTAGGTTTTTCATTGGTCGGGTTCTCATGAGTGTTTTAGCGTTAATGGTGCAGAAGCCTTGTCAAACTAACACTAGGCTCATAAAACTACACATGGAAATGTTAACAGATCCTCAAGAAAAGTCTTACCAAATGTTTAAGAGAATAATGGGCCAGTGAGGGAAGACCTAATGCACGCGCGGACACCTTGGGATCACTTTAGGGGCAGCCCGCGGCGCTGCACTCTTTGTTTACGGCCACCCGGGGGTTGGTGGGTCGGGGTGTCGGCGCGGGGGACACTCCAACCCATCGCCGTGCTGTAGTCAGTAGCCCGGACGGTAACTTCAAGTAACAGACTGTGGGACTTTGATGGTCAAGGGAGTTGTTGTTGTTGTTGTTGTAAATGTAGTTGTTGTATGTATCTACATGTCTGTCTATGTGTGTGTGGGGGAGAGGGAGAGTCTTTGTGTGTGTGTGTGTGTGTGTGTGTGTGTGTGTGTGTGTGTGTGTGCAGGTTTTATTATAATGAACTAACTTTGCCTCGCATCTTAACACGCGTTGAAAAACAGTTTATAAAAGACGCGAACTAATACTTCTTAAGAGGTAAAACTCCCTAAAGACGCGTCCATAGGCGAGACGAGGACACGTGTGAAGGCGCTGCAAATCCCCGCTCGGGAGTATTATAAAAAGAAACAATGAAACAGCAAATATCATGTTACGACGGTTTGTTTATCTTATTTTATCTATCTGTTTATTTATATATTTTTTTCTTTTTTATTGTTTTTAGTTTCTACTTTTATTTGGTTTTATTTGTGTATTTTTTTTTATTGTCCTATATTCTATTTTTATTTTATTTTTTATTTTATTTATTTACTTTATTTTTATTCCATTTATTTTCTTCTTCTCTTCTTTTCTTTTCTTCTATTTTTTTATGTATTTTTCTTTTGTACTAGTTGATTTTTGTTGTTGTTGTTGGATCCTACGCAAGAAAGGCCGCACCATAATCCTTCCTCCTTGCCGTGCCCGGGGAAGGTAGAAGCGAAAGTACAATCGCCATAAGCTACTTAGTCTCGCTGTGTGTTGTGCCGGGCCGGCGGTGTGCTGCGTTGGGCGGACAAAGTAATAACGGCGGCGGGGAGGCAGCCTCGCAGCGGGCGGCAAATAAGTGTTGGTAAGGTAAAGTTGGGAGCATACGCTACAGCTGCGCGTGGCGGCGGTGCTCATCTCCGTCCCGTTGGCCCTTTGAGCGTGTGGGGGGAGAGAACCATTAACCCGACGCAGGGCCAGTGTGACATCCAGGTTACCACAGTTTACCTTCCCAGAGGGTCCCCAGGTAACATTTATCGACCAACCCGAAACATGAACAGCTGGGTGGGCTGCACGCTGACAGTCCAGGCCGGGATTCAAACCCAGGCCCGCAGATTCATAGTCATGGGTTTAAAATTCTCATCGTGGATTATGAAGAGGAGCGGAGTGAAACAGGACAGGAAATATAGAAAACAAGAAACCCTTAATTAATAGTAGTAAATTGACGTCGTTTATTAGAGTAAAGAAGGCAGGACTAAAAAGAGGAGCATCATTCGAACTCTGAGGTTTAGTAATTTTTTCATCGTGGATTTATCAAGAGGAACGGAATGAAACGGAACAGGCAGAATACAGAACAAGAAATCCTAACTGATAGCAGTAAATTGACGTTTAAAAGCTACGAAGAAAAAGATAAAAAAGGCCTTGCCATGATTTAGAATTCAGAGGTTTAATATTTTTCATCAAGAATCAAGATATCCGTACATGGAATTTCAATTAGTCTTTAATATATAGTAGTAAATTGACGTCCTCTTATACAGTAAAGAGGGCAGGACTAAAAGAACAATAGGAGCATGATTTCAAATTCTAAGGTTTAATAATTTTTGTCGTAGATTTATGAGGAGGAAAGGAATGGCCCACGATCAAGAAACACATACAGCCCCAAAACGCTTCTAATTCCCCGTATTAAATGGACGTTTCATCTGTGACTCGATTTCCAACTCCAAGTAAAACTAGATAGCCGCGCCCTGTGACCAGCGAGTGTAATTCGTGGCTCCGGTTTTTACGTCCCTTTGTGTGACAGGCGGCGACACTTTCCCCCCTTGATGTGGCGGCCGTGGCTGTGTCTCTATCTGGCGGCCGGGTCTGTGGTCGGTGCTATCAGACGCTTCCTCCTCTCACATCAACAATTTCCAATGGTCAGAGAGAGGATCTATCGGGTTCTAATAAGTGTTTTTAAGTTCACGGTACAGAAGATGGGTCAAACTACAGCCAGGGACATAAAACTACCCCTGGAAATGGCCTAAGCTCCTACGAAAGCCTTGTCAAATATGTGTTTTAAAATATGGTCCTGTGTCTCCATCTAGCGGTGATATCTGGCGGCCGAGGTGGAGTTGGCGCCGCCGTGCTCTGTGTGTGTGTGTGTGTGTGTGTGTGTGTGTGTGTGTGTGTGTGAAGTTCAAGGGGCAGCACCCTGCCTGGTCAAACTCTTTCGTCTCTGCCAATCAACATCTACCTTTCCTTCCTGCTGGAAGTATGCCTTTGTACAGCCTGTGCCTAAGAAGGGTGACCGTTCCAATCCGTCAAACTACCACCCTATAGCTTTACTTTCCTGTCTATTTAAAGCTTTTAAATCAATCCTTAACCGGAAGATTCAAAAGCACCTTTCCACTTCTAACCTTTTATCTGATCGCCAGTATGGATTCCGCAAGGGGCATTCTACTGGCGATCTTCTTGCTCTCTCAACTGACTCTTGGTCATCCTCTCTTAGCCGTTTCGGTGAAACTTTCTCAGTTGCGCTAGACATATCGAAAGCCTTCGATAGAGTCTGGCACCAGTCTTTGCTTTCTAAACTGCCCTCTTTCGGATTATATCCCTCTCTCCGTTCCTTTATCTTCAGTTTCCTTTCCGGCCGTTCTATCTCTGCGGTGGTAGACGGTCACTGCTTTTTCCAAAAACCTATCAACAGTGGCGTTCCACAGGGCTCTGTCCTATCACCCACTCTCTTCTTGTTATTCATCAATGATCTTCTTTCCATAACAAACTGTCCTGTCCACTCATACGCCGACGACTCCACTCTGCATTATTCAACTTCTTTCAATAGAAGACCATCGCAACAGGAAGTACACGACTCCAGAGTGGAGGCTGCAGAACGCTTAACCCCAGACCTTGCTATCATTTCCGATTGGGGCAGAAGGAACCTTGTGTCCTTCAATGCCTCAAAAACTCAATTTCTCCACCTATCAACTCGACACAATCTTCCAAACACCTATCCCCTATTCTTCGACAACACTCAGCTGTCACCTTCTTCAACACTAAACATCCTCGGTCTATCCTTAACTCAAAATCTCAACTGGAAACTTCATATCTCCTCTCTCGCTAAATCAGCTTCCTCGAGGTTGGGCGTTCTGTATCGTCTCCGCCAGTTCTTCTCCCCCGCGCAGTGGCTCTCCATATACAGGGGCCTTGTCCGCCCTCGTATGGAGTATGCATCTCACGTGTGGGGGGGCTCCACTCACACAGCTCTTCTGAACAGAGTGGAGTCTAAGGCTCTTCGTCTCATCAGCTCACCTCCTTCTACTGATAGTCTTCTACCTCTTAAATTCCGCCTTGATGTTGCCTCTATTTCTATCTTCTATCGATATTCCCACGCTGACTGCTCTTCTGAACTTGCTAACTGCATGCCTCCCCCTCCCGGCCCCCGCTGCACACGACTTTCTACTCATGCTCATCCCTATACTGTCCAAACCCCTTATGCAAGAGCTAACCAGCATCTTCACTCTTTCATCCCTCACGCTGGTAAACTCTGGAACAATCTTCCTTCATCTGTATTTTCTCCTGCCTATGAATTGACCTCTTTCAAGAGGAGGGTATCAGGACACCTCTCCTCCCGAAACTGACCTCTCTTTCGGCCACCTCTTTTTGATTCTTTTTTGGGAGCAGCGAGCAGCGGGCTTTTTTTATTATTGATTTTTTTGTGTGTGCCTTTGAGCTGTCTCCTTTGTTGTAAAAAAAAAAAAAAGTTGTATGGATTTTGTATTAAAGTGTACCAAACCAGGTTAATGATACACACACACACACACACACACACACACACACACACACACACACACACACCAGAAGCCAGGCACGCGTGATGTTCGGGAAATGTTCTAATCGTGTTCGCATCTTGTCGGGGGGTCGGAGTCTGTCACCCGGCTTGTTCAGAATAGCTCCCGACAAGTCAGCTTACAGGTTCACAGCGGCGGAACTTAGCCTGAACAAGTTCCCGACGTGGAGACACACACCTAACCTTACTCTCGAAAAGTTCACACGAGAGGAGGAGGAGGAGGAGGAAGAAGAAGAAGAAGAAGAAGAAGAAAAGAAAAGAAAAGAAAAGAAAAGAAAAGAAAAGAATGAGCAAAAACATGGAAACATGGACTAGCAGGCAGCAGAAAGCCTGTTGGCTCATTATAAGGCTGCCTGCTTTCAGTGATTTAATCAATCCGTTAGTTGTAGGAGTGGCTTGCAGGGAAGGATTAAAGCACTTGTGTACCTACTCTTGGATACGTTCAGTTCACCCCCGATGCAGCAAAGTGGCGATCAATGCGTTTCTTGAAGGAGTTGATTGTCTCTGCGCTAACTACTTATACAGGAAGGCTGTTCCAGTGGCGAACAACTCTTTTCGAGAAATAACTCCTGCCGATGTCGGTATTGCATCGCTTTGCTTGAATTGTTTTTCCATTGTTTCTTGTCCTCGGGTTTCTTTGTGGTGTGAAGAGTTTGGAGTGATCAGCATTGCTGAGCTTGTTCAGAAGGAGGAGGAGGAGGAGGAGGAGGAGGAGGAAGGAAGGAAGGAAGGAAGGAAGAAGGGAGGGAAGGAAAAAGAACACACACACACACACACACACACACACACACACACACACACACACACACACACACACACACACACCTGACAGTTGTATGGTTAATTATAGTTATAAGATTATGTATTATGTATGTATTGTGTCTATGGTTATTTTTATATTATTATTGGTGCTCCCATCTCTCGTAATAACGTACTTTGGAAGGAGATAAAACATGTTATAACACGTTTTAATCACCTAGAATTTGTCTTTCCAGGTGAGTGATGCAAGGTGTGAGGGTGTGGAGGCAGCGGATGTGGGTAAGTGTTAATGGTGTGCTGTGTGGTTGATTGGGAGGAGGTGGAGGATCAGGAGAAGGAAGAAAAAGAAGAAGAAGAAGGAGGAGGAGGAATAGGTGGAGGTGGGGGTGGAGCTGGAGGAAAAGGGAGAGGAAGAGGAAGAGGAGGAGGAATACATAGGAATACATAGGAAGAACAGACACCAGAAGACCTATCGGTCTATGTCTGTTTACTACCGCTACTACTAGTAATCTACGTGTGGAAGGACAGGACAGAAAAGATGAAGGCTCCTCCCCACCCACCTCTCCCTCCGGCAACGTGCCGGCAGGAAATAGTTAGAAGAGAACACCATGTACCTTTAAGGAAGAAAGGGACATGGAAATTTTACAGTAAAGAGAGAAATAAGAGGAAATTACTACCCTTAACTGACACTACTGGTAACCTAAGCTGTGGGGGAAAACGACTTCATCACATAAGAACATAAGAACATAGAAACACAGGGAGACTGGAAGAGGCCGAATGGCCTACACAGGGCAGCCCCAGAATCCCCCCTAATACTCACGATGGGTGAGGTGTAGTTTCAGGGGCACAGGTGGAGGCTTGATCCTCATTTTACCGGCGGTACTGTGCACGCACCAGTACCCTGTCACCTTACTGCACCCACACCTCACTCCACCTGTTATGCGGACATTAACTGTTGCTTTACTCTATTGTTAACTTACGCTACCCTCAATCTAGGTTGTGAGGGAGAATAATATGGATTTAGGTTGAGGTCTTTCTGCAATCTGTCTGAAAACATGCGAAGAAGGGTCAGTATAATCTTATATCCCTGAAGTACTTATCCAATGAAGACTTGAAGCTATTGATACTCTGTGCGCTAACTACTGACGGTGGGAGTCTATTCCAGTGATCGACGACTCTATTATTGAAAAAACTTTTGCGCACCAATGTGTTACATCGGTCTCCCTTTAACTTCATACCGTTGCTGCGTGTTATTGTGTTGGTGTCTCACTGAAATAGACTATCTGGGTAAATGTTGTCGAATCCATTAAGGATTTTGAACACTTCAATTAAGTCCCCTCTCATCCTTCGCTTTTTTAGGGAAAAAATATCTTAACGCTTTAAACGCTCGTCATATGGCAAATTTCGGAGCGCTGGAATTTGTTTGGTTGCTCGTCGCTGTATCTTTTCTAGCAAAACTTGATCTTTGATATAGTTCGGTGACCAGAACTGAACGGCGTATTCTAGGTGTGGTCTTACAAATGCTAAATATAATTTCTTCATAAGTTCGGGTGATTTATAATTATCGAAGTTTCTTGAGATTAATCCTAACATCATATTGGCTTTTTTACTCGCTGCAGAACATTGATCACTCATTTTAAGAGTGTTACTGATAATGACACCAAGATCTTTTTCTTGTTTTACTTCGCTGAGCTCATGTCCTTGAATCTGATATTTAAAGTTAGGATTTTTTTCACCAATGTGCATTACTTTACATTTATCTACGTTAAAACTCATTTGCCATTTTTCGCTCCAGTCGGCAAGTCTTATTAAGTCTGATTGAATATTCTCGCAACTTTGACTGTTCATTACCGTACCTCCTAATTTGGTGTCGTCGACGAATTTGGCTACTTTTGATAGGATATCAGTTTCTAAGTTGTTCATGTAAATTATGAATAGTGTTGGCCCCAGGACCGAACCTTGGGGCACGCCACTGGTGACGGGTTGCCAATCCGATGCTTCACCGTTAAGAACTACACGTTGTTCTCTGTCGGTGAGCCAGTCATGAATCCACGCACATAGATGGTCGTTAATACCGTGGGAACGCAGTTTATAAATAAGCCTAACGTGAGGAACTTTATCAAACGCTTTCTGAAAATCTAAGTAAATTACGTCATATGGGCTTCGGGCGTCCCAACATGTATAAACATCGTTGAAAAAGGTTAATAGGTTGTTAAGGCAAGACCGACTATTTCGAAATCCATGCTGACTCTCAGTTATCAAATCATTTGTTTCAAGGAAAGTGATCATTTTGTCCCTGATTATTTTTTCGAATAGTTTAATTAGGACAGACGTAAGGCTGATGGGACGATAATTACTGACTTGTTTTTTATCTCCTTTTTTTAAAGATCGGGTAATATTGGCCTTTTTCCACTCGAGAGGCACACTGGCCTGTGCTAATGACCTGTTGAATATTAATGTTATGGGTAATTCTAGCTGTTGACTACACTCTCAACACGCGAGGAGATAAATTGTCGGGGACCGGAGATTTATTTGGATCTATTTACTGCAGGTACGCACGCACTTCGCTGATATCAATGTCGGTCAATGCAAGCTTATGTTCTTCAGGGCCTTGAAGAATTTTCTTCGGGGCTGAAATCGATGTCATGTTCTCTTTTGTAAATACGCTACTAAAGGTTGAATTTAGGACCGACGCCATGCCTTTATCATCACTAATCGTATTGCCACTTAATAGTAGTGGGCCGATATTATTATTAACAGTTTTTTTTTGTTTCATATGTAACTGAAAAATAACCTGGGATTTTTCTTAGCATCGAGTGATATTTTCATCTCATAATCGCGTTTCTGTTTTCTGATTTTCCTTTCGCACTCTCTCTTGACATTGATGTAATTAGTATGATCCTGTGAATTATGTGACAGTTTATATTGCTTATACAGTTTTCTTTTTTCGACGATGATTTTTTGTAGATAATTATTCATCCACAACGGTTTTTGATTATCAGTCCTTCGTGGCTTGAGTGGAATGAATTTATTTACGCTCGCTGTGATTTGTACAGTAAAACGATTATACATTTCTTGAACGCTGACGTTGTTGAGCAAATGATTCCAATTTACTGAAGCCAGTTCTCTTTTTAGGTCCATACAATTTGCTTAACTATAATTAGGTATTAAGAGTGAGTTTGCTCGTGCTTTTGTTTCAATATTCAAAGCACATCTTATTATGTTGTGGTCGCTGCTTGCAAATGGCTCACCTACCTCACAGGTAGTTATGAGATGACTATCGGTCGCGAGGATTAAATCAAGAATATTATTTCCGCGTGTCGGCATGGTAACAGTTTGATTAAGAAATTAATTTTGTGCAAAGTTAATTGATCTCTCGCCTTCTCTGTCGCCAGAAAGTGCATTCCAGTTAACGGAGGGGTTATTGAAGTCACCGCATATTATTGCATTTTTATTTCTGATAACGCTGTTTATCTCTGCGTAGAGATGTCCATCAATGTCTTCATTTGATTTAGGAGGTCGGTAAATTACGCCCAGAACATACTTTTCATTGTTGATCGTTGCTTGTACATACAATGAATCATAAGCCTCTGTTTCGGCAACGTTTAGCTGAATGACTTCTAAATTATTTTTCGCATATATTATTACACCTCCTCCTTTTTTGTGTAAATCGACACTTAGTAAACGCTTTGTAACCATTTACAGCTACTTCACCTAAGTGATGTTTATCGAGCATATTCAGCCATGTTTCCGTGATCAAAATGAAGTCGGGTTTTTCAGTAAGTGCATGTATTATCAAGTGGCTACGCTTCTGAATGATGCTACGGCCATTTACGTAAAAGATGTTTAATTTATTCGTCGAGTGTGCGCCATCTATCAACTGTAGTTTCAATGGAATTGCGCGTCAGACCTGACTACCCTCAATTACCCCTACCTCACCAACCACCTGCGTGGCTGTTGACCTCACTGCTACCTCAGTACCCATCACCTGTGGGTCTGGTGACCTGACATCCTGCGCAGTACTGTACACCTGCGGCCTGACCTCACTATCAGGGTGTGGTTTCCTCCCGGCTAAGCCGGAAGCTACCTCACCACGTTGCTGCACCTGTCTTAGCTCTTTCGAAATTTCCTCCTCTAACACTCTGCCTAGCCTCGCCTTGCCCACACAATTTAGATGAAGGCCATCGTTAGCAAACAGGCTTCTGTCATGAATAAAATGATCCCATACGTCCACAAACATGACTCCCTTACTACTACACTTGTTAGAATCGGTGCAGAGGAGGATGACTAAGATGATTCAGGGGTTGAGAAACTTGCCATACAAAGGAACACAAAGGAACACAAAGGAAGAACAAACAACAGCAGACCTGCTGGTCCTTACGAGGTTGTTTGTGACAAGCTACACTAACTATCTAATCAAAGGTGGAAGATGAAGGACAGCAAAGGCGAAGGCTCCTCCCCACTCCCCCATCCCTCCAGCCAAAGCTGGCAGGAAAGGAAAAAGAACCATGCAGCATGGAAAAACTGCATGGAATTTATGTAGGAAAGAGGAAAGAACTACCATTACTGCTACCACTAACCGGGCGATAAAAGCGGACAAGGACACCAGTATTCGAGAGAACTTAACGTTATTACGACAATGAGTAATATCTTAGTTGCTGGTTGGATTCAAAACACTTGTCAAATCTATTCTTGAAGGCCGTAACTGTTGTACTATCAACGACATCACAGGGTAGAGAGTTCCAAACATTAACAACTCGATTGAAGAAGAAGTGTTTAGCTTCGTGCGACGAGAATCTTTTACCACTTATCTTCAAATTGTGATTTCTTCTTGTTCTATTTGATCGATCAATTGTAAAGTAATCTTCCGCATTAATATCACTGAATCCTTTGAACATTTTAAACACTTCTATTAGATCGCCTCGCATTCTTCGTTTTGATAGGCTGAATAAATTTACTTCTTTAAGCCTTTGTTCATATGACAAATTTCTCAACCTAGGAATCATCTTTGTTACTCTTCGTTGGACCCGTTCCAACTTTTCTACGTCTTTTCTGTAGTAGGGAGACCAAAACTGTACACAGTACTCTAGACGGGGTCGAACCAACGAATTATACAGTTTTAATATTACTTTTTCCGATTTATTATTAAAGACTCGTCCGATGAAGCCAACCAATTTGTTTGCAGTTTTAACTACCTCTGAACAATGCTGACCGGGCTTTAAATCGCTTGATATAGTGATTCCAAGATCCTTTTCTTTACTTACTGCAGAAAGTTGTTGGCCATTCATTACGTACCGAACGCGATTGTTATTTTTTTCGATGTGCAACACTTTACATTTCTCAACGTTAAATTTCATTTGCCATTGATTGGCCCAACGTGCAAGTCGATCTATATCTGATTGTAAAGCTTCTTCGTCGAGTGTCGCAGTTACTTTACTAGCAATTTTTGTGTCATCAGCAAATTTTGATACTTTGCAAGTAAGCCCATCATCGATATCATTAACATAAATTAAGAAGAGCATGGGGCCAAGCACTGATCCTTGAGGTACGCCGCTTTTGACATCGAGCCAGTTAGATGTAACACCGTTTAGAACTACTCTCTGTTTCCGCTCAGAGAGCCAGTCCGCAAGCCAATTGTGAATGTTACCCGAGTTACCGTGCGCCAGTAGTTTGCTGAGCAATCGTTGGTGGGGGACCTTATCAAATGCCTTTTGAAAATCCAGATATATGATATCTACTGATCTGCTTTCATCGAACACCTCAAAAATATAGTGAAAAAAATCAAGTAAGTTAGTCAAACACGAACGTTTAGTACGGAAGCCATGTTGCGAATTATTTATTATATTATTTTCTTCGAAGAATTTCACCATATTGTCGCGAATGATAGTCTCCATTAACTTACAAACAATAGATGTCAGGCTAATTGGTCGATAGTTTCCTGGATGAGACTTGTCCCCCTTTTTGAAAATTGGTGTGACATTTGCAAGTTTCCAATCCGACGGAACTTTTCCAGCTGTTAAAGATTTATTGAATATGATGGAGAGCGGTTTACAAATACGAGGAAAGACTCAAACAGTTAAACTTGCATTCTCTAGAAAGGCGAAGGGTGCGTGGAGACATGATCGAGGTTTATAAACGGTTTTGTTGGTAAGAGAACCGGGTAGGACACGAAGTAATGGATTTAAACTGGATAAATTCAGATTCAACAGGGACATAGGCAAAAATTGGTTTACTAACGGGGTGGTGGATGAGTGGAATAGGCTTAGCAGTCATGTGGTGAGTGCCAATACAATTGTCACATTAAAAAATAGACTAGATAAATTCATGGACAGCGATATTAGGTGGGGTTAGATACACGGGAGCTTAGGGTCAAAGGAGCTGCCTTGTACAGGCCTACCGGCCTCTTGTAGACTCCTGCGTTCTTATGTTCTTATGTTCTTATGTACACAAATCCTTGACACGTTCGTTAATCCCCAGCATTCTACTGAGAATGAGGGAGTTAACATCATGGCGGGGGAGCAAACCACACACTACAGAACGTCTCCTGCTTTCTCTTAGTTTTCCGACAAATTTCCTATATTTGTCAACAATTTCCTCTGATCTACCTTTCGCTACATTGTTTGTTCCTACCACGTAGACAAACATTGTCTCCTCTGAGGTAGTAGCGACTAAGTCGTCAACCTTCTCAGCTACGTCCTCAATTCTGGTTCCTGGGAAGGAGGAGGAGTACAAAGTACAAAGGAAAAGCAAACAGCAACATACCTCTTGGTCCTAACTAGGCTG
Organism: Eriocheir sinensis; assembly: GCF_024679095.1. Classification (NCBI taxonomy): domain Eukaryota; kingdom Metazoa; phylum Arthropoda; class Malacostraca; order Decapoda; family Varunidae; genus Eriocheir; species Eriocheir sinensis. The sequence continues at coordinate 57,992 of NW_026110455.1, forward strand.
TTTGTTGTTGCTACCAACTACTCTAATCTACGAGTCAGAGACACAGGACAGCAAAGGCGAAGGCTCCTCCCCTCCCACCAGTCCCTCCAGCCGAGGCTGGCATGGAAAGGAAGAATACCATATAATATAGAAAAACTACAATGGAATTTTACATGGACAGAAGGAAGATCATACACGACAACTAAGCTAACACTACTCTCTGTTAGACCGGAGCAAAATAGCGGATGTTCGGGTTAGCATCTAAATATTTGTCCAGTCGGTTTGTGAACGTGCAAATAGCGACGTTTCGAGGCAGACCATTCCATACATTGATGACACGGTTGAAGAAGAAGTGCTTTGATTCACTTGAGTTGAAACGCTTCCTCGGTATTTTGTATCCATTGTTTCTTGTTACACTTGATTGAAAGACTGTAAAATAATCATGAACATTAACGTTGTCGAATCCCTTGAAAATTTTAAACTCATCTATAAGGTCACCTCTCAGCCTGTGCTGTGATAAGCTGAATAAGTTAAGTTCTTTAAGTCTGTCTTCGTACGGTTTATTTCGCAGTCTAGGGATCATTTTCGTGGCTCGACGCTGCACCCTCTCGAGTTTATCAATATCCTTTCTGTAATAGGGAGACCAAAACTGAACGCAATACTCAAGATGTGGGCGAACTAGCGAATTGTACAATGTCAATATTACTTTTTCTGATTTGTGTTCAAATGTACGACCAATAAATCCGATCAGTTTGTTGGCAGTTTTTACTACTTCTGTGCAATGTTGACTCAGTTTGAGATCGTTCGAAATTATTACTCCGAGATCTTTTTCTTTGTTGGCTTCAGAGAGTTGCACTCCGTTAATTTGATTATGAATACGATCGTTGTTGATTCCGATATGCATAACCTTGCACTTTTCAATATTGAAATGCATTTGCCATGTTCGTGCCCAACTACTTAAACGTTCGAGATCAGCTTGGAAGTGTTCTTTATCCATTGTCGTAGTGACTCTGCTGGCTATTTTTGTGTCGTTGGCAAATTTCGATATTTTACACGATAGCCCGTCGTCAATGTCATATACGTACACTAAAAACAGAACAGGTCCCAACACCGACCCCTGTGGAACACCGTTTCTGACATCTCGCCAGTCAGATGATATACCATTCATAACAACTCTCTGTTTACGGTCGGTAAGCCAGTCTTTGAGCCAATTATGAATATTACCAGGTATACCGTGAGCTTGCAATTTACTGAGGCGGTTGTGAGGGACTTTGTCAAATGCTTTCTGAAAATCCAAATATGCAATGTCTACTTATTGACTTTCATCGTATACATTAAAGATGTAGTTGAAAAAATCGAGAAGGTTAGTCAAACAGGAACGTTTGTTTCGAAAACCATATTGCGAATCCTTAATTAGTCTGCTATCTTAAAAAAACTTTACCATTTTTTCGCGAATGATTTTCTAAAATTTTGCACCCGATTGACGTTAGAATGATCGGTCGATAATTACCTAGTTGGGACTTATCGCCTTTTTTAAAGATAGGAGTTATGTTAGCGAGTTTCCATTCTAGTGGCACTTATCCTGTGTTTAGCGACTTTGAGAATATGCTCAAGAGGGGCTTGCTGATCTGATGTTTTGCCTCTTTAAGAATACGCGGGGATATTTTATCAGGGCCGGGCGTTTTGTTTACTTTGATATTGTCGATGATTCGTACTGTATTACTTTCTACAGTGTCGCTAATACTACTCAAGGATGTGTCATCAATATATCTAGGGGCTTCCGGTTGCCTTTCGGATAAGATTTCTTCTGTAAAAACGGAGGCAAAAAAATCATTCAATATGTTAGCGATATCTTTATCATCATTCCTGGATTCGCCATTTACAGTTGCTATTGGGCCAATACTGGTGGTGAAAACTTTTTTATTTCTTACGTAGGCAAAAAAATCTTTAGGATTTGCTTTAGGAGGAGGAGGAGGAGGAAGAGGAGGAAGAGGTGGAGGAGGAGGAGAGGAGGACAACATAAATAGGAAATTATTAAACGCTTTTCGTGTGTGTGTGTGTGTGTGTGTGTGTGTGTGTGTGTGTGTGTGTGTGTGTGTGTGTGTGTGTGTGTGTGTGTGTGTGTATTTCTGTACACACATTTTTTCGCAGCTTCAAAACTTTCCCAAATTTCAACTTTTTTCTGTCTTTTCGGCACCGAACAAAAGATTGATATCACCAAAACTTTCCCTCACTGTCAGCGCCTTCGTATTTTTTTCTTTTCCTTCGCATTTTGTCTTTCCCTTAACTTAATTCGAAGGTCGCCACCCCTGCTCTGACCTCACCTGACCTCACCTGACCTCACCCTCAATATCCGTTCTTGGCTCAGAGTTTTCCCGGCAAGAATAATATAGACGAATCGAAGCATCCTCTCTCTCTCTCTCCCCGTGCGATGGTTCTCTCCCAGGTATTAAAAATCTTCAATATCGAGTTTTCAAGCCTGACCCTTCCGGCGCTGTACCTTGCAAGTCCCCGATCAAACCTTTCCGTCTTTACGTATCAAATATCGTTTTTCTCGTGCTGGAAATTAGTTATACACACCCGTAACCTCAGAACAAGCTTCCTATATTTTAACAATGGGCAGCAGTGATATCGTTCTGTCATTTGTCCGCAATGAATGACTTTAAACGAGTATCCAGGGAAGTGTAGAGGTCGATGCTTGTTAGTAGCGATAGAGCTCTTGCCCCTTTGTGTGTGTGTGCCCTTGTGTGCTCATGGGATGCCTTAGCAGGCAGACCATCAGGACAGAAGCACTATACTCTAAGGGCGTTGGCAAAAACTCAACCAGCTCTGCAAAACATTGAAGAACGAAACTCATAGGAAGTCTGTAGCCCTGGGTTGGTATTCTCAGACGCTTTCGCCTCTCACATCAACAATTTCCAAAGGTCAAAGAGGTGATCAATCGGGTTCTAATGAGTGTTTTTATAGGTTCACGGTACAGAAGAAGGGTCAGCGTACCACCAGGGCCATTTAACTAACCCTGGAAATGTCCAAAACTCCTACGAAAACCGTGTCAAATATGTGTGCTTGCATGGGCGCGGAAGAGTTTGAGTATGGCCTCTGATTAGCTGGTGTTTTGAGGAAGACGGAGAAGGAAGAAAAATAAGTAACACTAGTTTATTCTCTTCTTGCTGGCAAAAACTTCAGCATTGTCAAAAAAAAAAAAAAAACGAAAATCAAAAGAAATCTTCATCCCTGATTAGCTTAAGTTTTTATGGGCGAAGGTTGGGAAGGATGGAAAATACAGGGTCTTCTGAGGGTGAATCTGTACGCACGAGACTCGGGGAGGCAGAGCCTTCCCTTGTGATGGAGGCGACAAGGCTGCCTTCTGGGTGCAGGCGAGGCGCCGGAGGTCACTAGGAGAGTTAGAAACGGTAAGGTGCTGACACTCCTTGTTCCGGAAAGTTTGGAGAGTGTCGAAAAGTAGATTGGGCTCGATTTTGGGGAGAATATTACGGAGTTACTGATTTTTTAACTGCCTCTCTCTTTTATTGGTCTATACTTGTAAGGAAAGTTGTATTGTCTTTTTCTTTTTAGCTACTAGATATGCGCTTTTAATATAATGGAGCTCATACGCCTGTAGCAGACGCTCAGCTGTGAACGCTTTGGCCCAAACGGAACAGTGTGTGATACAGAACAGTGGTCAGTAAAGGAGGTGCTGGCAAGTTAAGCGTACGTTGCCTTTCTTTCATTATAGTTCGCCAAGGAAGTTTGTATTTAGCTATCTAACATAACCATACACCTGCCCCAGACACTCATGTTGTGAATCTGCCCAGAAAGAACAGTGTGTGATATAGAACAGTGGTCAGTAAAGGAGGTGCTGGCAAGTTAAGAGCACGGTGTCTTCTCTTACCTTTCTTTCATTTATAGGTCACCATGGAAAGTTGTATTGGGCTATCTAGCTCCCAACCATACACCTGCACCAGACACTCAGCTGTGAGTGCTCTGCCCAGAAAGAACAGTGTGTGATTAAGAACAGTGGTCAGTAAAGGAGGTGCTGGCAAGTTGAGAGCACGGTGTCATCTCTGAATTGCCTTTCTTGTATAAGTTACCAAGGAAAATTGTATTGGGTTTTCTGGTTGATGGATAGACGATTGTACCCGACGCTCAGCTGTCAATGCACTGCCCAGACGGAACAGTGTGTGATATAGAACAGTGGTCAGTAGATGAGGTGCTGGCAAGTTGTGGGCAGCGTCACTAACTTGGTATTGATGGAAAACATTACTCGTGGCGACACAAACACCTCGACGCTCCACCACACGCCTCATGTGTTTATTTTTATGTCCTTTGTTGTGGGAAGAATCTTTTATCTCCGTCCCTCAAGTTCACAATGAAAGAAAAGTTGTTAGAAAAAGATGTCTATTGAAAAAGAGAGAGAGAGAGAGAGAGAGAGAGAGAGAGAGAGAGAGAGAGAGAGAGAGAGAGAGAGAGAGAGAGAGGAAGAGAGATAGAGAGAGAGGAAGAAAGATAGAGAGAGGAAGAAAGAGAGAGAGAGAGAGAGAGAGAGAGAGAGAGAGAGAGAGAGAGAGAGAGAGAGAGAGAGAGAGAGAGAGAGAGAGAGAGAGAGAGAGAGAGAGAGAGAGAGAGAGAGAGAGAGAGAGAGAGAGAGAGAGAGAGTTTCATCGTTTGTTGTTACCATAATTCATAGTACCGCTATATAAACAGAGGTCTACCACATGAGGGTCGTTCAGTGACACGCGGCGCACTGGTGCTAGCCTGTCTGGGTCACGGCGTCACCGACCCGCCAGCCAGCACAGGTGATGGCCGTCCACGATGGGAACCTTTTTACCTGTGTTTCCGGCCCCGTAATGGTTCCATGAAATCCCGAGCACTTAAAGTATTTACCGGGTCGTGAAGGCATAGTTTTGGAGCGTAATATCGGGAAACGATTTTACCCGGAGGCAATGAACTTTGTAGCGAATATCAAGCAGCTTTTTTGCCACGAAAGTAACGGGTAATGTTTAGCGAGGCAAGTGTTTGTTTTGAAATGTAAATAAATGTAGGTTTGTGGCAAATGCAGGAAGTGGAGACAAGTTAATGCTGTTTGGTGTGTATAGGAGTATTTATTTATATACTTATTTATTTATTTTGCCACGTGAGCAACGGATGATCTTCAGCGATGCAATGTTTATTTCTAAGTGTAAATAAATGCGGGTTTCTGACAAATTTAGGGAGTGGAGACAAGTTAAGGCTGTTTGGTGTGTGTGTATTTATTTATTTTTTTATTTATTTTTTTATAGGGCGTGCTGTTCTATTTCAAATGGTAAGGTTTGGGCTCCTTGCGACAGTATCATGATCAGGAACATTGATACCCGTGTTCTTAAACGCCCCGCGCCTCGGTTCGCCTGTTTGAAAAGACTCTCGTAAAAGTTCCGGGCGTTTTCATGGAATGTTTTATGTTCATAGTGATAGTTTGACACGGCTTTCGCGTCTTGAATGAGAAAATCACCCACGACAACCCGGTTAGTCTTCTCTGTGGCCTTGAAGAATAGTCGTAATGGGAGCACGGTACGTTTAGGAATATGAACCTCAGTCTGTCTTTTTATATAACACAGACACGGAACTTGATAATAAAACACATGCTAACCGGCTTGAATACACGGGACTACCATTGCGAAAGACGTCTTGGGTCGGTAAGTGGCTTGATTGTGGAGTTCCTGAGCGTGAAATTCAGTCTGTGAGAAGTGAAACATTCGAGTCGGGTCACTGCGAGGCAAGGCGGGTGGGAGGCGGGTAAGCAGTGTGGCAGCGCTTCGTTTTGCATGGCCTCGCCCCCGCCACGCCAGGCATATCAGGGCGGGCTGCATATACCCAGTCTCTCTACGGGTTTGTGGTCCCTGAGTGAAGACGCTCGGCTGTAGCTTCGAAACTATCCACGGGGCATTCTGGAAAATACCCTCATTGTAATTCCTTCTCAAAGTTACCCTAAATGACTACTTCTAAACCTAACCAAACCTTTCCTGACCTAACCTAACCTAAACTGAGCTTGCCTAACCTAACCTGATATAACATAAACCTGAGCTAATCTAACCTGAGCTAATCTAACCTAACCTAAGCTAACCTAACGTAACCTAACCAAACGAGCTAACCGAACGTAACTTAACCTAACGTAACCTTCCCTGTTCAAGAGTGGGCACCCCATATCATTAGGTATATAGGAAATACCTTAACCACTGGGTGCTCTGGAAAATACTCTCATTTTAGTTCCCACTCAAAATTTCCTCATATGACTACAACGAAACCTAACATAAGCCATCCTAACCTAGCCTAACGCAACCTGCCCTGTTCAAGAGTGGGCGCCACATACCAGTAGAGATTGGGAATATGCGGGCTGACTGGCCGAGGGTCGACACTCAGATGAACGGTAATTTGATCCGGGACTCACAGGTGTTGCTCGTTGCTGGCCTGAATGGGACGAGGCTCTGGACATGATGGCTTGGTGCTGTGAGGGAGGGCCGCTACGGAAGCCAAAGTAGAGGGGGGAGGAGGGAACCTGTCCTTCGTAATGGTTACTCTTTATGTTTAGTGAGCGTATCAGTGTTCGGTGGGGCAGTACACGGCTCAGCACTGCATGAGGCTGTACAAGGAGGGGACAGCCTGACAATATCCTTCATAATGATAACTCTTCTTCTTAGTGAGATCTTCAGTGTTCTGTGAGGCAGTACAAGAGTTAGTTCTCTGTTAGGCAATATATTAGGAGCAGCGTTTAGCGGGCTTTTTTTCTCCACTTGTTTTATGCCCTTGAGCTGCTTCCTTTCCTGTAAAAAAATGTACACGGTTTAGTCCTCTACTAGGCAGTGCAAGTAGTGCTCTATGAGGCAGTACGAGTTGTGATGTAGACTCAGCTCTCACACGTACTAACTTCTCTTCTCTGTTGGATCGGTAATGATGTAAAATATCTCTCGTCGCCCCGCCGCAGCAAGTTTTGACGTCTCGCCGAGGCCGCCCGCTGCCGATCATTGTTTATCTCTTTGGAGTTGGAGGATCCATCAATTCTTAGTAACACAACGAAGCTTTCTGTCTTTACTATTGTTTTTACAGCAATGGGAGAAGCTCAAAAACAACAAAAACGGAAAACAAAAGCCCGCTAAGCAATGTTCCAGCAACAAGAGTACTGAGCCCGTATTCTCAGACGCTTCCGCCTCTCACATCAACAAGCTTCAAAGGCCAAAAAAGAGATCAATCGCGTTCTAGTAAGTGTGTTCTTAGGATCACGGTACAGAAGAAGGGTCAGAAAATTACCCATGGAAAGGCCCACAACTCCTACGAAAGCCTTGTCAAATGTGTGTGCCTAAGCGCCGAAATGTTTAAGAATATGACCCCAGAACGAGTGGCCAGAAGAGAGGTCACTGCATGTCAGTTGGAGAGGTGTCTTGATACCACCGTTGCCATATTATCGTACTCAGAGCATAGTATTTACCTGTCTCTGACGCCTAACTATTGCCAAGAAACATCAGGATCTAACTCTTTTAAGGATAAATATAAATGAGTTTCGTTACTGGAGCCCAGAAGACAGTTTTGGGGTAGGAAGTCGGGAAATATAAGCGGCTGAGTACGATAATCTGGCAACGTTGCTTGATACTCCCTTCACGTTCAAGTTCAAGTCCAATGCAGAAGAAAATACAGACAGAGGGAGGCTATTCCAGAATTTACTAGCGAAAAGGATGAAAGACTTGAGATGCTGCATGGTGAACTCTTGCATAAGGGATTCGGGCGGCATGGGGGTGAGCTAGAGTAGAAAGTCGTGAGTGTCGGCAGCTGCCTCTCACCGCGTCGTGCCTGTCAGTCGTGAGGTGCTTGGTTGGGGCAGGTCGTAGCCTCGGCCAAACGTGACAGTGTATGTAACAGAGAGAGAGAGAGAGAGAGAGAGAGAGAGAGAGAGAGAGAGAGAGAGAGAGAGAGAGAGAGAGAGAGAGAGAGAGAGTGAGTGAGTGAGTGTGTGTGCGTGCGTGCTTGTAGATATTTATTTCCCCGCTATTCCGATAATTTTTGCCTCACGAATTTATGGACGTCCGCGGCGGGGCTTAAAATTTACTGGCGACTTACAATGGGCGGGACACTGGATGGGTAATACTCCTCTCTGTATCAGGACCGGCGGCTGAGGGCGTGCTTGTGCGCCTTCTGTTGTGGAGTGGTGGAAGAATTGTATTTTTTTCGATCCATATTTTTTTTCTCTCTCCACCCATCAGAGACTCAAGGGCTAATGCGACGGAGATGAGCACCGAGGCCACGCGCAGCAATGTGATCATATGCCCCTGACCTTACCGTACTTTTTTTCTCTTTTGTCCACTCGTCTATATTCTCTGTTATGGGGCAGTGATAAGCTTTTTTTTTTTTTTGCTTGAGCTGCTTCCTTTACTGAAAAAAATCTATGTATACTTATTTATTTTTGGCGGTTTTGAACATATATATTGACCTTCTTTACTGAGTGTAGGAAGAACTTAACATTTTTCTATCTGTATACATCATTTCCTCTCTCTATCTATCTATCCATCTCTTTGTCTGTCTCTATATATAGCAATTTCTCTCCCTCCACACATTAGCTTCATATACTTAACGTGGCGGAACATTAAGTGGTGCAAAGTTCCACAGAGGAAATCTTCAGTCACTTCTTCGGCGTCTTTTTATTTCCTTCCATTCTTGCATTCATCGCTACGGAAAACTCGAGGCCAGCGAGTGATCTTCAAAGCTCAGTTCGCGCCCCATCCAAGCAGCACCGGGTCCCAATAGCCTAGTTTCCCTTGTGTCGCCTCTTCCTCACGAGCAAAGTAAATACCAGTCCGCGGGATGCACACAACTCTTCGTGCTGTGAGGAGGCTCGGGAATGGGTCGCGAGGGTGTTGCTTTCAGGAGAACCAGGAGGCGGTGAGGAGAGTTTGGAGGACACAGAACTTTGGGTTGATATTCTCAGACGCTTCCGCCTCTCACCTCTCACATCAACTATTTCCCAGGGCCGAAAAGGAGGTCAATCGGGTTCTAATGAGCGTTCTTTTAGGTTCATGGTACAGAAGAAGAGTCACACTACCACTACGGCCATAAAACTACCCGTAGAAATGACCCGAACACCTACGATGTAACGGTGTACCGGGGGGCGTTTAAAGGCGTTGATTAAGACTCAGCTTCCTTTAGGCGAATATATTCTTAAGCCTATATGTACAGGAGCGTCTGATCGAGAGAGACTGCAGGTGTGTTTCAGTCGGACTCTCGTGAAGGAGTGACGAGTTACAGATTGGAAAATAATGAAGTTACAATTGGTCACGTATGTCAAGGTGACCTCTAAGCTTGATGAAATGCTTTGTATACAAGCTGAGACGGTAAACACTGACGGACGACATTCCTATAAGGTGGCGTGATCTATCTGTCGTGTTTTTTTTTCCATTGACAATTGTATGCCTAATTCGTGGTGATATTAAATAATAATAATAATAATACATTGATATCCTACTATAACAACGAAAGCCATGTCAACTATGTGTACTTGGGCGCCTAAAGGTTTGGGAATATGGGCCCTGGGTCGCTCGCTTTGAAGGTCGCTGTCTCAGAGGATGCGGCACTGACCGAGGAGGCGCCGAAGAAGTGATTGACGATTTCATTTAATGGTACCACTGAATGTCCCCCTGCGTCAAATATATGAAGATGATGTTCGGAGAGAGAAAAGGATATAGAAAGAGAGAAAGGAAGTGAAGTTCATCCTGCACTAGAAAAAAAGGGGAGATATATATGAAACTAATCTGAGGAGAGAGAAAAAAAATGAAAGAAATAAACAAAATGGTGAAGTTCATCCTACATTAAAAGAAAAGGTGAAAAATAGATTATAAGCCACCGTAGCAAACAGAGAGACATTCGTTTCCGAATTTTCTGCCCATTGTTAAGTCTGGTGGGTAGAGAGAGAAAAATATAGATAGAAAAGAGAAGCTCGTCCTGCACACTATAAGAAAAAGTGAAAATAAATAGACATTCCCTTTCGAGTCTTCTGCCTGTCGTAAAGTCTCAAAGTCACTCGTTAAGTCATCCACAGTCACAGCCGCCTCAGGCCAGCCACCCATCCTGCACTCTATATAACAAAGGTGAAAAAAAGGTTCTAAGTCACCGTAGGAAGTAAAGTCATTCCCTTTCTAGTTTTCTGCCAATTCTGATTTTTTTTCCTTCAGTCAGCCACTCCATCAGCCATCCAACCAGAACCAGTCATGCATTCTTTAAAACAAAGGTGAAAAAAAAAAGTTCTAAGTCACCGTAGGAAGTTCATACACATTCCCTTTCTAGTTTTCCGCCAATTCTACAGTTTTCCTTCAGTCAGCCACCAGCACCATGTAGCCAGCCAGAACCAGTCACCCACCGCTGATGTTCACCGCCGCACTCATCGATTTATTTCCTTCCTACCTGCTGCTACCTCCACTACCTCCACCACCACAGCCGCCCCCACCGCTACTACTGCCTCCCCGCCAGCCACTTTCCGTTTTTCTTGCCCTGAGGCTTTGGTCTTCACTCACTGCAGCACAACTCCGCCCGCACTCTTCGGCAAATTCTTTCTTTGCGGACCACTTTTCTTTTCCCCGCGCGGCCCTTTCTCCCGAATCCTAGTGCGCCTCGTGACCACTCCAGCGGCTCATCCTTATACGACCTACGTGTGGCCGGGTGTAAGAGTAGTGTTTAGTTTCTGTGCTGTGTGTGTTAAGGTTAGCTCCTGAGTCTGTTCACGAGGTACACGGTTATACTCTTAAACACTTCGGCGCCCAAGCACACATATATGACAAGGCTTTCCTAGGAGTTGTGTGCTTTTTCAGGGGTAGTTTTATGACCCTGGTGGTAGATTGACTTCTTCTATATCATGAACCTAAAAAAACAGTCAATAAAACCCGATTGATACATTCTTTGTCCTTTGGAAATTGCTTTGAATGAAACGGGTCATTTGCCGGGTGTATATTCGCATGACAGTACGGTACATTCATTGGGTATATATAGTTTTGCATACGAGTATAGTACAGTCAACTTATATAGTTATGTAGGACAAAAATTCAACGGTATAGTCTTAAATGACACCCGCTTCGCTTGTTATAGTATTTCATACATTCGTCTTGTATAGTTTTTCACGCCACACTGCTTTCATTGGATATTGTTCTGCTTTGCACTCTACATTCACAGGGTACAGATTTGCTTGGCACTAGATTCACTGGGTACAGTTTTGCATGGCTAAAGTCGACTGGTATTGGTTTGAATGACACTCCTTCCCCAGGTATAGTTATTCACGCCACTCCTTCCCCGCCATCACACACACCACAGTATAACAACCGTGATCCTGAGGTACTCAGGCGAATGTCAACAGAGCGGCCCCCTAACTGCCGGCGGCCACGCGTATCTCCGTTCCTTCAGCCAGACGAATGGAAGTGGATATGACCGGGCCAGGCCGCATTGTTTGTCCAGGGGTGTCGCCATCAGCGGGGGAGACGCGTACGCTGTAAACGAGGCTTTGTGGGGAGGTTAGGTTAGGTGAGCTGAGGTTAGGTGAGGAGAGGGGAGGGGAATGGAGGGGAGGGTAGGTGAGTGAGTTGAGGTTATGTTATGTTAGGTTAGGTGAGGCGAGGTGAGGTTAGGTGAAATGAGGATTAGGTTAAGTTAGGTTAGGTAAGGAGAGGTGAAGTTAGGTTAGACTAGGTGAGGTGAGTTGAGGTGAGGTGAGGTGGGGAAGGAGTGTATTGTTATGAGAGCCGGTGAATGGGGGCGACACACACAAACACACACACACACACACACACACACACACACACACACACACACACACACACACACACACACACACACACACACACACACAGAAAGAGTTGAATAAAAGTAAATATGGAGACTTGATAACAGGAGACAAACAAACCCTGTACAGAACAACGAGGTAAACACACACACACGCACACACACACACACACACTCACCCACACACCCACACCCACACACACACACCCACACCCACACACACACCCACACCCACCCACACACACACATTAATCACGCGAGGCAGGTCTTCGGTGTTACCTGATTCATTATTGCGTTGACAGGATTCGAACCCGGATCTACGGTTCAGCATTTCGTTGTGTCTGGTTTTATTAGTCATTTATTTTCATTTTTCTTCATTTTTTTTTTTGTTTCTGGCTTTAACCCATCCGCTGCGATTGGCACGGATTTGGCCTTCACTGGTAGCCTGGTAACATATAGTCCCTGGTCTTTCTCTGCCTCTGTGGTGGATAGTGAAGTGTTTCCCATGTGGTATTGGTGTGCCGGATATCCCTTAACTGGTAGCCTGGTTACATATACTCCCAGGTCTTTCTCTGCCTCTGTGGTGGATAGTGAAGTGTTTCCCATGTGGTATTAGTGTGCTGGATATCCCTTCACTGGTATCCTGGTAACATATACTCTCAGGTCTTTCTCTGCCTCTGTGGTGGATAGTGAAGTGTTTCCCATGTGGTATTGGTGTGCTGGATATCCCTTCATTGGTATCCTGGCAACATATACTCACAGGTCTTTCTCTGCCTCTGTGGTGGATAGTGAAGTGTTTCCCATGTGGTATTGGTGTGCTGGATATCCTGTTCCAAGATGCATGGCTTTACATTTATCTTCATTGAATTGTAGCAGCCATTTTCTGTTCCATTTCTGTAGCTTGGTGAGGTCTTCTAGTAGGAAATTCACAGTCAAGAGGTTAATATTGTACGCCAGTCATTTGGGTTCATGTGGGTTGGGTTGATGCGAGAGGCGGAGGCGTCTGAGCACACCGACACACTGATCCACACAAAGCTCCCTGCTACGTGCCGGCCGCAACGTTGCAAGATTATCGTACTCAGGCTTTTATATTTGCTGATTTCCGAGCCAAAACTGTCTCCTCCACCCCAATAACGAGAGTCATTTGTAGTTATCATTGAAATGGTTAGTTGTTGGTGTTTTTTTGCAATAGTCATGGGTCAGAAACTGGTAAATACGATGTTCTGAGTACGATAATCAGGCAACGGTGGTGTCAGAAGTGACAGCCTGAGACGCGTGGCTATGAAACGCCTCTCGTCCCAGCCACCGACCCATTTTCTTAAACATTTCAGCGCCCAAGTACGCACATTTAACAAGGCTTTAGTAGGAGTCTTGAGCATGTGCAGAGATAGTTTTATGACCCTGGTAGTAGTCTGACCATTGCTCCGTGCCACTATGGTGAAAAAGCACTCCTAAAAACCCGACTGATCACCTTTCTGGCCTTTGGAAATAGTTGTGGGAGTCGGCAGCGTCTGGGAATACTGATCCAGCCTTCCTCGCCGTGCCTCCCTGTGCCTCACCGTGCCTCGCCGTGCCTCGCCGCTGCTGAAAGACGTCTCCTAATTTATATCTGTAACTCGGTCCGCTCTTCAGGCCCCGACAGTTACTGCGGGGACTCACTGACGAGCTGGAAAATAAAACCAAAGACTCTGAAACGAATCGCTCTCCGCTGCACCTCGGCGGGGACGGCTTCCTTTACACGAGTGAGAAGTTGTACGCTGAACGGCGGCGCGGAAAACACAATGGCCCGTATTTTCAAACCTTCTGGCGCCCAGGAGCATACATTTGGCAAGGCTTTCCTAGGAGTTTTGGGCATTTCCAGGGGTAATTTATGACCCTAGTGGTAGTGTGATCATTCCTCTGCGCCATGAATGTAACAAAACACTCATTAGACCTCGACTGATCTCCTCTTCAGCCTTTGGAAATTATTGATGTGCGAGGCGAAAGCGTCTAAGAATACTGACCAATGGCAGATACAGACGCGGAGAGGCGCTTAGCGGCGTGAGGGACGAGCCGCGGTGAATGGAGGAAAAGCTTAGAGCGTTCCTCCCGCCCTCGCCTGCGTCTGTCTCTTGTTCCGTCTCTCCTTCTCTTCCTCTTCGTCCCTTCTGTCCTTCCCCCCGTCTGTTAGCTCTTACGTCACTAACTCCGTCTGTCCTTTCCTTCTTCCTTCTTCCCTTCCTCCACCTCTTCCGTCACCGCCTGCTTCTGTCTCTTCTGGCCTCCCTCCTTCTCTCCCTCTTCGTCCCTCCTCTCCCTTCCTCCGTCTGTTAGCCCTTCTTTTCTCCGCCCTTTCTTTCCCTACCTCTCTTCCTCCAGCCCTCCCGTCACCACCTGCTTCTTTCCTTCCCTTCTCTCCCTTCCCTTCCTCTCCTTCCCTCCGTTTGTTACTCCTTACGTCACTAACTCCTTCCCTCTCTCTCTCTCCCTTCCTTCGTCTCTCCAGCCCTCCCGTGCTCATCTAGTTCTCTCTTTCCCTCCTCTGCCTCCCTCCCTCCCCCCTTCCCTCCGTCTGTTAGCTCTTACGTCACTATCTCCTGTCCTTTCCTCTCTCCCTCTCTTCCTCCCTCTCTCCAACCCTTCCTTTACCACTTGCTTCTTTCCTTCCCTTCTCTTTCTCCTTTTTTTCCTATCCTTCCTCCCTGCTTCTCTCCCTCCTTCCCTTCCTCCACCCTCTCGTTACCACCTGCCTCTTTCTTTCCCTTCATTCGTCAACCCTTCCGTCACTATAACTTCTCTCCGTCCCTCCTCTCCCTCCTTCCTTTCCCTCCCCTCTCTTCCTTCTTTCCTCCAGCTCCCTCCTCCGTCTTCTCCGCCTCGTTCTCCCTTGTCCTCGTGTCTCCGGAAGCCGCCTCCTCAAGAATCAGCCGCGCCATTGGACCAACGCGGAAAGCTCTTGTTTGTAAATGACGTCATCTACCTCGCTTGTGTATGTGTGTGTGTGTGTGTGTGTGTGTGTGTGTGTGTGTGTGTGTGTGTGTGTGTGTGTGTGTGTGTGTGTGTGTGTGTGTGTTCCTAACGTTAATATTTTTCCCACAGCAGAATTTTCTGTTTTTCTTTATTAACGGGCGACATTTTTTACCTTTTTTTTTTCCACGCCGCCAGAAAATATTATACTGACCTGCGAGGTTAGAATGTTATGTATGCCTTCATTTTTTTCAATATGTGGAAGCTACACTTATACTTTTTCTTTATGGAGTGGCTTTTTCTTTTTAGTAGTCGGCGCGTGGGCTAGGGAAATACTGGTAGGGGAATAGCATATAGTCGTAAATGTTGTAGTGGTAAACCTATCCCTCAGCTCCTACAAGACACACACAGCCTAAGCTCACCGTTTTACCAGCGGACGGGATGAAAGAATGAAGATGCTGGTTAACTCTTGCATAGTATTGTAGAGTAGTAACCTCTCAAGTATAGCATCAAAGTTCAGTAGTAAGTGGTGTAGTAGTAAGTCTTTCCCTCGGTTACTACAAGACACATCACCTCAGCTCACATGATTACCAGCGGACGGGATGGAAGAATACCCAAAAATTACGAAATTAGGGCGTATATTGCAACAGAGAAACCAGATGAGGTAGCCATCACAGAGACTTGGGCCAACTCTGCACATCTAGTATCCGAGCCACAAGAAAGGAGGAGTAATTTGCTACGTAAAAAGTACGCTCCCAGCCATAAAAATAGACAAACAGGATGCAGAGAATTACGATTCCGTCTATGTGGAAATAACCGCGAATAATAAGAAACTAACACTTGCGACTTGCGGCCTCCAAAACAACAGGCAGCAGACGACACTGCCCTGTACGAAGAGCTTCACTCTAACACAAATCAAAGAAGCAATGATAACTGGGGACTTTAATTGCCCTAACATTGACTGGGGAGAATTTACTGGAGATCAAGAGGGTAACTGGCTTATAGAAATGGTGGAGGATTCGTTCCTCACTCAAGTCGTAACTCAACCGACAAGAGAAAACAATCTGCTGGATCTGGTACTAGTAAGTAACCCCGACCTCACTCGCGACTGTGAAGTTGGTGAGAAAATTACTGGTTGCGATCACCACTTAATCCGTTTCAATGTCAACATAAGTCACAAACTCGTAGACAATCCGTCAGTGATACCAGACTACAAAAAAGCAAATTTCAACCTAGCCCGTGAGCTGCTTCCCCCTGCGACCTTGAACCCACTTAACAACGTGTGGAACGACTTCAAAGATAAGCTTTGGGGGTAGAAAAGGCTACAGTGCCTACGAAATCCAGGCGAGTAAATGGTGCCGTAGATCCACCGTGGATGACCAGAGAAATAAAAAGGGTAGTAAACCTTAAAAAAAAAGGAATTATAATCTAATGAAAGAGAATGACACGACCGAAGCCCGTACACAGTACCACACCAGCCTCAGAGCTCGTCGCACCCTTATTCGGAGTAGTAAACGCAACTGTGAATAACAAATAGCGCGCGACATCAAGACTTCACATACATCAAATTGAAAAGAAAGTAAAATCCAATATTGGTTCCCTGACAGACGAGACTGGATCTGTAACTCTGAACAGTAAACAGATGGCCAGAATCCTCAACAGTAACTTCGCATCCGTATTCACAGTCGAGGACATCGAAACCATTCCCGAGGGCACTGACCCGCCGAGGGGGATCACGCCGCTAGAAATTGACGCAATATGCGACCAAGAAGTGAAAAAGTACTTGGACAAACTGGACACGAACAAGTCAACGGGACCCGATAGTTTGTCCGCGCGGTTATGAAAAGAGCTTAAACAACAAATACTTCAACCACTCACTAACATAATTATTCAACCGGTCAGTTCAATTGAACAAGGTCCCGGAAGACTGGAAGATGGCAAACGTAACACCGATTTTCAAAAAAGGAGACAAAAGCGTTGCATTAAACTACAGGCCCATAAGTTTGACGTCAGTGGCACGAAAAATACTCGAAAAGATTATTAGAGACAAACTTGTTAAGTTTCTCGAAGACAATAATATAATCTCCGACACCCAGCATGGTTTCAGAAACAAGCGCTCCTGCCTAACAAATTTATTAGACTTCTTCCAAGGTATATATAAGAACTGGGATGCCCACATCCCCAGTGATGTTATATGCCTGGACTTTCAGAAAGCCTTCGACAAGGTACCGCACGAGTGACTCCTTAAGAAACTGCACTCGGCGGGCATTGGAGCCAATCTGATCGCGTGGATAAGAGATTGGCTCACCAGCAGAAAACAACGAGTACTACTCAACGGACAGCCTTCCGATTGGCTTCCAGTCACTAGTGGAGTGACTCAAGGGTCAGTGCTGGGACCCATTCTCTTCATGATATATATCAATGACCTAGAATCAGGACTGAAATCCACAATATCCAAATTTGCTTATGACACCAAGGTGGGTGGAAAGGCCCTCACAAAGACCGACTGCGAAATCATTCAGAAAGACCTCAATCACATTATCGAATGGTCGGAAAATTGGCAAATGTCCTTCAATGTTGACAAATGTAAAGTCATCCACATTGGGTCCAGAAATAATAACCACACATACATCATGAATGTGAAACCTCTGCAGGCGATGCAGGAGGAAAATGATCTTGAGTCACTATCAGCAGTGGCCTGAAACACGCGAATCACTGTAAAAAAGCATATAACAAAGCCAACACTATGCTCGGGTTCTTAGCGAGGAACTTCGAGTGTAAAACGCCAGACGTGATGCTGTCCTTGTATAACTCCATGGTAAGACCGCGCCTCGAGTAGGCAGTACAGTTCTGGTCTCCTAATTACAGAAAAGACATTGTTTTACTGGAAAGGATTCAACGACGCGCCACGAAGATGATTCCAACCTTAAGGGCCCAACCGTACGAGGAACGACTCAAGCGACTCAATCTCTTTACTTTGGAGAAAAGACGCCTACGAGGAGATATGATTCAAGTCTTCAAGTACCTGAAAAGTTCAATAACGTCGATTACTCCAATTTCTTTCAACTGCAAACCACCTCAAGAACTAGAAATAACGGTTTACCCATTCAGTCGAGTCGATGTAACACAGACATTGGAAGGAGTTTCTTTTCAAACCGAGTCATCCGCCACTGGAACAATCTTCCTTCAGAAGTAGTAAATGCGAATACCATCAACTCCTTCAAATATAGAATCGACCGTCATTTCGCTGCGTCGGGAGTAGAGTAAACTGAATATCGAGGTGCTTTCATCTGCTCCTCAATATCGAGGTGATTTCATCTGCTCCTCAATATCGAGTTGCTTTCATCTGCTCTTCAAGCCCCAAGTGGCTGTCGAGCAGATTAAATCACCCAAGTGGGCGACCTCGTAATGAGCCAATAGGCTTTCTGTTGCCTGCATTTCATGTTTCCTCCTCTTCCTCCTCCTCCTACTCCACTCTTTCTTCCTCCCTCTTCTTTCACTCACGGCTGTTTTCCTCACTTTTCCCTGGTGTCCTCCCTTTTCTTTCCTTCCTTCATTTCTTTCCCTCCAGTTCGTGTACACGCGCGCTCACAGTTTTTTAGGGCAGGCGGCGTGCTTATGAAGGCTGTCAAATATAAGGAAGCCTGTGATCTCGAGTTAAAAAATGAGGAGCGGGAAAAGGGTAGGTAGAAAGACAAGGAGGAGGAGGTGGAATACACAGGAATGCATAGGAAGAACAGACACCAGAAGACCTGTCGGTCTATGAGGAGGGTGTCTGTTTGTTGGACTGCTCACGATGGGGTGAGATGTAGTTTCAGGGTTACCGGTAGAGGCTTGATCTTCGTTTACCTTCGGTACAGGGGTACGCCCAGTATCCTGTTAACTTTACTGTTCCCACACCTCACTGCCTGAAACATATGAAAAAGGGTCAGTAAAATCTTATATCCCTGAAATACTTATCCAATGAAGACTTGAAGCTATTAATACTCTGTGCGCTAGCTACTGGCGGTGGGAGTCTATTCCAGTGATCGACGACTCTATTATTGAAATAACTTCTGCGCGCCAATGTGTTACATCGGTTTCCCTTTAACTTCATACCGTTGCTGCGTGTTATTGTGTTGGTGTCTCTCTGAAATAGACTGTCTGGGTTAATGTTTTCGAATCTATTAAGGATTTTGAACACTTAAATTAAGTCCCCTCCTACTCTTCGCTTCTTTAAAGAAAACATATCTAAACGCTTTAAACGCTCGTCATACGTCAAGTTACGGAGCGCGGGAATTTGCTTGGTTGCTCGTCGCTGTATCCTTTCTAGCAAACTTGATCTTTTATATAATTCGGTGACCAGAACTGAACGGCGTATTCTAGGTGTGGTCTTACAAATGCTAAATATAATCTCTTCATAAGTTCGGGTGATTTATAATCAAAGTTTCTTGAAATTAATCCTAGCTTCATATTGGCTTTTTTTACTAGCCGCAGAACATTGATCACTCATTTTAATAGTGTTACTGATAATGACACCAAGATCTTTTTCTTGTTTTACTTCGCTGAGCTCATGTCCTTGAAGCTGATATTTAAAGTTAGGATTACTTTACATTTATCTACGTTGAAACACATTTGCCATTTTTCGCTCCAATCGGAAAGTCTTATTAAGTCTGATTGAATGATCTCGCAATTTTTACTGTTCGTTACCGTACCTCCTAATTTGGTGTCGTCGGCGAATTTGGCTACTTTTGACAGGATATCAGTCTCTAAATCGTTCACGTAAACTATGAATAGTGTTGGCCCCAGGACCGAACCTTGTGGCACGCTACTGGTTACGGGTTGCCAGTCGGATGCTTCACCATTAAGAACTACACGCAGTTCTCTGTCGGTGAGCCAGTCATGAATCCACACACACAGATGGTCACTAATAGTGGGGGAACGCATTTTTGAAATAAGCCTAACGTGGGGAACTTTATCAAACGCCTTCTGAAAGTCCAGGTAAATTACGTCATATGGGGCTCGGGCGTCCCAACTTGAGTAAACGTCGTTGAAAAAAGTTAATAAGTTGGTAAGGCAAGATCGATTACTACGAAATCCATGCTGATTATCAGTTATCAAATCATTTGTTTCTAGGAAAGTGATCATTTTATCCCTGATTATTTTTTCGAATAATCCAATTAGGACGGACGTAAGGCTGATAGGACGATAATTACTGGCTTGTTTTTTATCTCCTTTTTTAAATATGGGGGTAACATTGGCCTCTTTCCACTCTAGAGGCAGACTAGCCTGTGCTAATGATTTGTTGAACATTAACGTTTTGGGTAATTCTAGTTTTTGACTACATTCTCTTAACATGCGAGGAGATAAATTGTCGGGGCCCGGAGATTTATTTAAATCTATTTTTTGCAGGTACGCACGCACTTCACTGATATCAATTTCGGTCAACGCAAGCGTATGTTCTTCAGGACCTTGAAAATAGTCCTTGGGGCTGGGGTCGATGTCACGTTCTCTTTTGTGAATACGCTACTAAAGGTTGAATTTAGGACCGATGCCATGCCTTTGTCATCATTAATCGTGTCGCCATTTACTAATAGTGGGCCGATATATTTTTTTACAGTTTTTTTCCTTCTTATGTAACTGAAAAATAATCTGGGATTTTTCTTCGCATCAAGTGATATTTTCATCTTATACTAGCGTTTCTGTTTTCTGATTTTCCTTTCGCACTCTCTCTTGATATTGATATAATTAGTATGATCCTGTGAAGTGTGTGACACTTTATATTTCTTATACAGTTTTCTTTTTTCGAGGATGATTTTCTGCAGGTAATTAGTCATCCATAACGGCTTTTGATTCTCTGTCCTTCGTGGCTTGAGTGGGACGAATTTATTTACGCTCGCTGTGACTTGTGCAGTAAAACGATTATACCTTTCTTGAACGCTGACGTTATTTAGCAAATGATTCCAATTTACTGAAACCAATTCTTTTCTTAGGTCCGTAAACTTTGTTTTACTATAGTTAGGCATTAGGAGTGAGTTTTCTCGTGCTTTTGTTTCAATATTTAGAACGCATCTGATTATGTTGTGGTCACTGCTTACAAATTGCTCGCCGACCTCACAGGCGGTTATGAGGTGGCTGTCGGTCGTGAAGGCTAAATCCAGAGTGTTATTTCCTCGCGTCGGCGCGGTAACTGTTTGATAAAGAAATGTATCTTGCGCAAAATTTATTCTGTCCTGTCGGCAGAGAGTGCAGACCAGTTAACAGAGGGGTTATTGAAGTCGCCGCATATTATTGCATTTCTGTTTCTGATAATTTTATTTATCTCTGCGTAGAGATTTCCATCAATGTCTTCATTTGATTTAGGAGGTCGGTAAATTACGCCAAGAACATACTTTTCATTATTGATCGTCGCTTGTACATACAATGAATCATAAGCCTCTGTTTCGGTTGTGTTAAGCTGAATGACTTCTAAATTACTTTTAGCATATATTATTACACCTCCACCTTTTTTGTGTAGACGACACTTAGCAAACGCGTTGTAACCATTGATAGCTACTTCACTTAACTGATGCTTGTCACGCGTATTTAGCCATGTTTCTGTGATCAAAATGAAGTCGGGTTCTTCAGTAATTGCATGTCTTATCAAGTGGCTACGCTTCTGAATAATGCTACGGGCATTTACATTGAAGATGTTTAATTTATTCGCCGAGTGTGCGCCATATATCAACTGTCGTTTCACTGGAATAGTGCGTCACATCCGACTATCTACAACTACCTCTACCTCACCACCCACCTGTGTGGCTGTTGACCTGGCCACTTCTGCACCATAAACCTAAAGAAAACACATTTGACAGGCTTTCGTAGGTGTTTGGGACATGTCCAAGGGTGGTTATATGACCCTGGTGGTAGTTTGACCCTTCTTCTGCACCATAAACCTAAGGAAACACACATTTGACAAGGTTTTCGTAGGAGTTGTGGGCATTTCCACGGGTATAGTTTTATCATCCTGGTGGTAGTCTGACCCTTCTGCACCATGAACCTAAAGAAACAGTCATTTGACAAGGCTTTCGTAGGAGCTGTGGGCATTTCGAAATGTAGTTTTATGACCCTGGTGTAGTTTGACCCTTCTTCTGTACCATGACCCTAAAAAACACTCATTAGAAATTTAGAACCCGACTGATTTCCTTTTTGGCCTTTGGAAATCGTTGATGTGAGAGGTGGAAGCGTCTGGCAATACCGACCTGAGGCTGCCGCTGTGTGTGTGTGTGTGTGTGTGTGTGTGTGTGTGTCCCGCTATGGCCCACACCAGCTACATATTACTTGCTTCCCTCTGCACTACATGTTGAGTCTGTCCTATTTCCCGTCCACCTCTGTCCACTAGACTTTTCGTACTGTGACATATTTTCTGATTAAACATTACCCTCCCTAGTGTGCTATTTGGCTGCCTTTTGATCGTACTAAGAGTGGGGTGTCAATTGTACCCGGTCCGTGATTAACACTGTCCGCTTTCCGTTTTCTTTCCGTTTAACAGTTAGTAGAATTTGCCTCATGTCGTCGGTAGTTCCATAGACATTTGTGATTTTTTTTTGTTTTGTTTTTGTTCTGTTTCTGGGCTATTAATCACGATTTATTTTTTATTTCCCTTCTTGTTTTCTTTCCGTTTAACAGTCAGTAGAATTTGCCTACTGTCGTCGGCAGTTCTATAGACATTTGTGATTTACTGCCGTGTATTTTTGTTCTGTTTCTGGGCTATTAATCACGTTTTTTTCCTTTCTCTTTTCGTTTTCTTGCACTTTAACTGTTAACAGAATATGCCTCTCGTCGTAGGTCGTTCTGTAGACATTTGTAATATATTTGTTTGTTTTTTCTCTTATCGGGTTCCTTTTCGTAATAACCCCATTTTCTTCGACACTAAATATTATTTTCCACTAACAGTATCCTTCCTGGCAGTCACTGCTCGTGCCGTGGACATTTATAACTTTTTCTGTAATCTTGATCTGTTCCTGTGCCCTTTTGCATTAATCACATTTTTTCGATACTTTATTATTTCCACTTCAATAATTTCCTCCCTGGCAGTCACTCGCTCGTGCTGCTAACATATATAACTTTTTCCCTGGTGAATGAAGGTTCATCGTGTGTTCAAACTTGCTTCTCGGGTACACTTCCCTAACACACTCGAGGACGTCCCTGGTGATGCCTCGGTCCCGCCTTCCACGCCCCTCGCTGCCACCAACGCTCTCTGGGTCATGTTCTTAAACCTTTCGTCGCCCAAGGACATACACTTAACAAGGCTTTCGTGGGATTTGTGGGCATTTCAGGGGTAGCTTTATGACCCTGGTGGTAGTTTGATTAAGTTTCTGCACCATGAGCGTGAGGAAACTGTCTTTTTGGCCTCTTTAGATATGACTTATGTAAAGGAAGGAACGTGGTGGTGGTGGTGGTTGTGGTGGTTAGTATTGTGTTGGTTGTTTGTTTTCTTGTTTTCCTTTTTTGTATTCTTTATCTTCTTTTTCTTGTTCTTGTTGTTCTTGTTTTGTTGTGGTTCTTGTACTTTTTTTTCTTTCCATTTGTATTTTCCTTCGTTTTCTTTTATTTTTTTCTTTTCTTTATATTTTCTTTTATCACCTCACAACTCATCTCCGAGCTTTCGTTTCTGGCTCCCCGTCCGGCGTCATAATAACACACACACACACACACACACACACACACACACACACACACACAAGGCTTTTTCTCCCCGTGCTTGCCGTCCTTTCTTGCATGTAAGTCGTGTGTGTTTGTCGAGGCGCGGCGCTGTGGGTTTGGCTTGTGCTCGCGGACCGCTCAAGTGGCCGCGAGGAGGTGGTGGTGATGAAGGTGATGTGTATTTTGTTGTGGTTTTATTGTACTGATGATGATGGTAGAGGTAGATATGTATTTATTGTATGTGTGTGTGTGTGTGTGTGTGTGTGTGTGTGTGTGTCTGGGTGGTTGGGGTAGATACAGTCACACACACACACACACACACACACACACACACACACACACACAGACACACACACACACACACTCTCTCTCTCTCTCTCTCTCTCTCTCTCTCTCTCTCTCTCTCTCTCTCTCTTCCCCTCCTCCCTCCCTCTCTCTCCTCTCCCTCTGCAGGCATCTCATTCATAGGTAAAACAAAGTAATTTATCTTCATTTCTTTCCACAGGTACGTTGCGCAGCCTCGGGTAACCTGTTGCAGTCCTTGGGCATGCCGTGTGTGTGTCGGGTTACTACAGGGCGGAACGTGAGTGTGTCGTGGCATGTGTTGTGTGCGGGACTGCTCCTGGCTTCTTCTGGGAATGGTTAGGTTATGGTAAGGTTAGAGAGATAGATCGATGGATAGATACAAAGCTGGTTTAATAGGTAATATAGACAGATATACAGGCTAAGTAATTATATATAGATTTACATAGATTTACATAGATTTACATAGAAAATCAGACCACACAGACCCCATGGTCCAGACTTAGTGGTCTGTCCTTAAACCTAAGTGATTTTACATTAATCAGAAGACTCCAAAACGTTGCATTTCTACTCTAGTTCATATTAAGTTGAAGGAAGTGACGGTCGAGCTTATTTTTGAAGGAGTCAATCGTGTTACACTGGACCACTGATGGTGGAAGCTTATTCCATTCTCGCACTACAACGTTGGTGAAGAAAAATTTGGTGCAGTCTGAATTTACTTGTTTACATCTGAGTTTTACGCCATTGTTCCTCGTGCGCAAAGTGTCATCGATCATAAACAATGTTGATCTGTCTACATTCGTGAAACCATTAAGTATTTTAAAACATTCGATCAGTTTTCCTCGGAGGCGACGTTTCTCAAGAGAGAACATGTTAAGGGTAGAAAGCCTTTCTTCGTAGGATTTGTTGCGCAAGGAAGGGATCATTTTCGTTGCCCGACGCTGAACACCTTCTAATTTAGCAATATCCTTTGCATGGTGGGGAGACCAAAACTGTACCGCATATTCCAAGTGGGGTCTGACTAAACTGTTGTAGAGCGGGAGTATTACATCTTTATTCTTGAATACAAAGTTTCTTTTAATGAAGCCCAACATTCTGTTCGCTTTATTTGCTGCATCGATGCATTGCTGTGAGAATTTGAGGTTTGACGCGATTTTGACCCCAAGTCCTTGACGCATTGAACGCTTTTGAGTTTAACGCCGCGCATTTCGTATTCGAACTTCTTATTCCTCGTTCCAACTTGAAGGACCTGGCACTTGTCTACGTTAAAGGGCATCTCCCATCTATCCGACCAAGCTGAAATTTTGTGCAAATCCTCTTGGAAGCTTTGCCTGTCTTCGTCAGTCAGAACCGAGTTACCAATCTTTGTGTCGTCTGCAAATTTACTAATGCGGTTATTGAGTCCAACATCCACGTCGTTGATGTAAATAATGAAGAGCACTGGGCCAAGAACCGAGCCCTGAGGGACGCCACTAGTGACAGGCGCCCACTCTGAGTTAAATCCGTCAATCACTACTCTTTGTTGTCTGTTGCTCAACCAATTCGTGATCCATTGGTTTACTTGACCGTCAATACCTATTTGCTTTAATTTGTAAAGTAATTTATGATGCGGGACTTTATCAAACGCTTTCTGGAAATCAAGATAGACTACGTCCAGTGATTTGGTTACGTCATAAACAGTGAAGAGGTCGTTATAAAAGGTTAATAGGTTTGATAGGCAGGATCTTTTGTTTCGGAAGCCATGTTGTGAGTCCCCAATCAATGAGTGGCTTTCAAGGTAACTCACAATTTTGTCTCTAATTATGCCCTCAAGTAGCTTACCTACAACCGAAGTTAGACTAATGGGCCTGTAATTACCTGGTACTTTTTTGTCTCCTTTCTTAAAAATCGGTGTCACGTTAGCCTTTTTCCAATCTGAAGGGACGATGCCTTGTCGCAAGGACATATTGAATACGGTTGTGAGGGAGGAGAGTATTTCGCTCTTTGTTTCTTTCAGCAGAGTTGGATATACTTTGTCAGGTCCAGGACTTTTATTTGTTTTAAGTGATTTGAGGGCTGTAAGGACTTCATCGGGTTTTATTTCAAAGTTAGACAATGCATGCTCGGGATTTACATTAGTACTGGTGTTGGTGGTGGTGGCGGGAGGACTGTTATTATTAAACACCGAGGAAAAGTAATTGTTTAATAGGTTTGCAACGTGTTGGCTGTCAGTCACTAGTGCACCGTCGCTGTTTGTTAAAGGTCCAATTCCACTTCTGATAGATAAGTAGACAGAGATAGCGTGAAATATATAAATAGATAGATAGATAGATAGACATAAGATACAGATAGATATAGAGATAGATAATAAATAAATAGATATAGACAGATAGATATAAGAGTGTGTATGTTTGTTGGTTTGTTAGTATCTGTGTATGTGTGTTGGGGGGGGCGGGGGTAGGAATTTTCCCGGCATCATTAGTATAATTATATTCATCAAAGCGCCTCATAAACAATATTTATTTATACTACTTTAACTCGTTAAAAAAATTATAGGTATTTTTCATCGGGTTTCCATTATTCAAAGTTTCCCCAAAACAATTCTGGATTAATTTATTAGTACGTGCTCATTAGCCTTTATTTTTCGACCTGTTCTGCCTTGTGTTGCTAGCTGTGGCCTTCTGTCTGTTAGCGCCTCTGCTGTCGTCTATAAGAAGACATTTGTCTGAATTCTCAGACGCTTTCGGCTCTCACAGCGTCTAATTCTCAAGGCCACAAAGGAGATTAGTCGGGTTCTCATGTATGTGTTTCTTACTCATCGTGCAGAAGCCTTGTCCATCTATCATTAGGCTCGCTGAACTACCCATGGAAATACTAACACTGTCTCAATCAAAGCCTTATCAAATGTGGATGTGTAAGCCAAGAAAGGTTTTAGAATGTGTCTTTTCCACGTTCATGGTCAAACTGTCATTAGGATCGTAAACTAAACATGGAAATACTAACACAACCTATATCAAAGCCTTATCAAGTGTGGGTGTGCCCTGAAAGGTTTGATAATGTGTCATTTTCACACTCATGGCGCAGAGGCCTTGTGAAACTATCACTAAGCTCATAAAATTAACCATAGAAATACCAACACAGACTCTACCAAAGCCTTATCAAGTGTGGGTGTGTAGGCCCTGAAAGGTTTGAGAACACGGCCGTAGCTGGAGAGACTCAGAATCCCTATAGGTAAGCAGACTGTCATGATCTGGGTATCTCGTTCTCTGCCTCATGGCGCTGTTTTCAATTCATAAAAGTTTCAAGAGACGAAAGAGTCTGAATTGCTTGCGAAGTTTTCCCTACGTTCAATTTGACCTTCCTTTGATGCAAGGAAAACATATATAAATAAAGGCAGTGAGGCGCATTCTTTCCTTTCCTAAGTCTCTGTATACACAAGGTCTTCGTTACAAAGAGGCGGAGCGACGTGGGTTTCAGATTTGAGACTCGATAGATTGCCACTTTTGCTACACTGTTGTTGCTTTTCCCTCATGCTAAGAACTCCAGTGGAAAACATTTATCTTCTCCCACAAAACAGTCCATGCATAACCCAGCAACTTCTCCGAGAGGAATTTTGAAACAGGCGAAGTCAGATGCCGACACGTTAAGAATACGGCTTGAATCAGAGACGCGCACTCAGGGTCACGACGCTAAGAACAGACCGTCAACAAGTGCCTGTAGGGAATCCAGTAGCATATATAGAAGACCTTAGATCCGTGTTTATAGTCGTGTTTATATTTCCGTCCGAACATATCAGGTAAATTTGACGTTGCAGTAATAGGATGTGAGTGACGCGCAATGCATTTCAAGCGTTGTGTTATTTGTTGACGTGTTTTTGATGCAGACGTAAATGACTCGCGCCTTTTATGTGTTTTGGTTCGTGCAGTGAAAATGACGCAATACGAGCAGTCTTTGTTTAATTGGTGGACTTTCTCTCTCTCTCTCTCTCTCTCTCTCTCTCTCTCTCTCTCTCTCTCTCTCTCTCTCTCTCACACACACACACACACACACACACACACGCGCGCGCACACACACACACACACACACACACACACACGCACGCACGCACGCACGCTAAGTTAAATAGATAGTTTGATAGCTAGTTAAGCAGTTAGAGTCATTTAGTTAATTTTACTATATTCTGTATTTATTTATTTATTTATTTATATTATTTTGTTTATTTATTTATATTTTATTTTGTTATTTTGTTTTTTCTTTTTCCTTTTCTTTCTTTTCTTTTTTCTATTTGTTTTCTTTTCTTTTCTTTTCTTTCTTTTTTCCTTTGGATTTTCTTGCTGTTGGTTTTCTTTTTGATGTTTTGGTGTTCTTTTTCCTATCATCCTTTTGTTGATGTTCGTTGGTCTGGGTGAGCCGCTTTCCTCCCAGAAGAGACCCACCCATAATTTTGGAGATGTTGTTAGGGCCGAAAGGTGGATGATGTTTGTTTTATTTTCTTTTCTTGATGTCGTGTTTTTCGTTCTTCTTATTGCATTTGTTTTCTTTTTCGATGTTTTCCTGTTCTTTTTCTTTTTACTTCTTTTTGATGTTTTTTTTGTTATTTTTTTCCTATCTTCCTTTGTTGATGTTCCTTGGTCTGATGAGCCGCTTTCTCCCAGAAGAGACCCATCCATAATTTTGGTGATGTTGTTTAAATGAAAGGTGGATGATGTTTCTTTGTATTTCTCTTTTCTCGATGTTGCTCATTTATTTCTGTTGCTTTTCTTTTTCGATGTTTTTCTGTTCTTTTTCCATATTTTTGGGTGTTCTTTTCTATATCATCCCTTGTTGATGTTCTTTGGTCTTGGTGAGCCGCTTTCTCCCCAGAAGAGACCCACCCATAATTTTGGTGATGTTAGTCAGGGCCGGAAGGTGGATGATGTTTGTTATATTTTTCTTTCCTTGATGTGTTTTTCTTTGTTTTTTTTATGTTCATTTATTCATATCATCCTTTTGTTGATGTTCTTTGGTCTGGATGAGCCGCTTTCTCCCAGAAGAGACCCACCCATAATTTTGGCGATGTTAGGGCCTAAAGGTGGATGATCTTTTATTTCTTTTCTTGATGTTTCGTTTCTGTATTTTCCATTTTCTGGTGTTCCTTTTTATTTTCCTTTTTTCGGTGTTCCATCGTGGATTGTCTCGACAGTATAACGAGCGTTTATTGTTCGGAGTTTGCTCTAGGTGTATTGCCTACCACGGCTGACGAGCTCCACCTGCCCGGGTTTATTGTTAGAGTTTGCTCTCCTAGGCAGATTGCCTACCACGGCTGACGACTCCACCTGCCCGGGTTTATTGTTCGAGTTTGCTCTCCTAGGCAGATTGCCTACCACGGCTGACGACCTCCACCTGCCCGGGTTTATTGTTCGGAGTTTGCTCTCCAGGCAGATTGCCTACCACGGCTGACGAGCTCCACCTGCCCGGGTTTGTTGTTCGGAGTTTGCTCTCCTAGGTGTATTGCCTACCACGGCTGACGAGCTCCACCTGCCCGGGTTTGTTGTTCGGAGTTTGCTCTCCTAGGTGTATTGCCTACCACGGCTAACGAGCAACACCTGCCCGGGTTTGTTGTTCGGAGTTTGATCTCCTACGTGAATTGCTCCCACGGCTAACGAGCTCCACCTGCCCGGGTTTGTTGTTCGGAGTTTGCTCTCCTAGGTGAATTGCCTACCACGGCTAACGAGCCTCACCTGCCCGGGTTTGTTTAGAGTTTGCTCTCCTAGGTGAATTGCCTACCACGGCTAACGAGCCTCACCTGCCCGGGTTTGTTGTTCGGAGTTTGCTCTCCTAGGTGAATTGCCTCCCACGGCTAACGAGCTCCACC
>NW_026110455.1:90000-114476 GCF_024679095.1 Eriocheir sinensis
TTGTAAGCTACCCAACCGAACACAAAACACGACGAAAATTCCTTGTATAGTTTTTTTTTTTTTTTCCTTACAGCAGAGGAGTCAGTTCAAGGGCATAAAAAAGGTAACAAATGTGAAAAAAAACTAAACAAGGAATTTTCGTCGTGTTTTGTGTTCGGTTGGGGAGCTTACAAGCGTGCTGTACTGGACTGTAAGACTGGCCCTTAACATCAGGTTCTTTGTTTTCGCTACCTTTTATTTGCATTATATTCGTCACACATGAGTCATCCCTTTACTTTTAGTTGTTGTTGTTTTCATGGGAACCCTGGAGCCGAGATTTAGGTCGGATGAGAGTGTGACGTCATCATGCTGTGCGTGGAGCGACTGTGTATTATTGTAGTATTTCCACGAGAAACTATATAGAGGTGTACAGATAGAACCTAGAAGAGGGTAAGTGGAGCTTACAAACGTGCTGTATGTTTAGGAAAGCGCGTCGCCTCCTCTGGCGACGGCCGCGGCGACGCTGCAGTCGCCGCGGCCGTGAAATAGCTCGCAAAGGGTTTAGGGTCGGGGAGCATAGTTAAACTACTCCATCCGAACTTTACGACCTACTAACGGGGGCTGCGCCCCTTGAACCCCCTTCTAGCCAGGACCCCCACATGTATATGTGACTGATGTCGGCGAGGCCGTAGTTCTAGCCACACAAGCTGCAGTGTCGCCGCCGCCGCCAGGGAGGCGACGCGCTGTAAACATTATCCCCTATTTTCAATAGCAAAAAAAGAGTCCTTGAATTGGATTTTCAAAGCGTCTCCATGACTGTTGAAGGTTTGTAGAAAAGATATATGAAGAGATACTGATGTTTCATAAAGTAGGTAATGAGATACTGGCACGGTACTAAAACGAATCTTAACCCATTTCGGCGCCCGAGCTCACATACTTGACACGGTTTTCGTATGAGTTTTCGGTATTTCCAGGAGTATTTTAATGGTCCTAGTAGTAGTTTGATTCTTCTTCTGTACCATGAACCTGAAAACACTCTCATGAGAACCCAATTGATCCCCTTTTTGGCCTTTGGAAATAGTTGGTGTGAGAGGCGGAAGTGTCTGCCAATACTAACCAAGGAGTCTGCAAGAGGCCGGTGGGCGTATACAAGGCAGCTCCCGTGAACCTGACCCCACCTAACGCCACTAGTCAATCTGATCTTCATAATCTTCACCCATTACTAGTCCACTGCAGGATAGAGGCCTTTCCCAACGTCCTCCACCTCTCCTAACCCCACCTAACCTAACCTAACCCCACTCTGGCCTTCATAATCTTCAGTCATTACTAGTCCACTGCAGCATAGAGGCCTTTCCCAACGTCCTCCACCCCTCTCTGTTTGATATATTACTCCATCGTGCTTTGGCAAATACTCTTAACTTAATATAATCTTCATCTTCAGGCATTGCTAGTCTACTGCAGAACAAAGGCCTTTCCCAACGTCCTCCACCTTTCTCTGATATTATACTCCATCGTGGTTTGGCAAATACTCAAACTTAATCTAATCTTCATCTTAAGGCCTTGCTAGTCCAATACAAAACAAAGGCCTTTCCCAACGTCCTCCACCTTTCTAGGTTAGGTGTTTCTGTTTCTGTTAGACTTTCATCCTGCTCTGGCAAATGCTCTAACTTTAGGGATTGACACTGTAAACTTCATATCGTCAGTCTACGGCAGAACAGAGGTCTTTCTAGATGGTCCATCTCTGATATTATTCCTTCACCTTGCTCTGTTTGATGTTAGATTACGCCATCCTGCTCCGGCAAATGCTCGAACTTAGTAACTGCAAACTCTAATCTTCACCATCTTAAGCTATTACTAGTCTATTACAAAGGCCTTCTCAATTGTCTGTTCCTTCACCTTGCTCTGTTTGATGTTAGATTACGCCATCCTGCTCCGGCAAATGGTCCACTCTCATGTAATCTCTCCACCTGCTCGCCCTCTGCCCGCCCTGACTTGTACATGTTCTGGGTCGTCACTGTTGCGTTGGCTGTCCTCCTGATGTCAGTTCTCCGCGTGCTGTGTCCCGCCGAGTCCATTTCTCGTTCTTGTTTGTTGTTAGATTATCTTTATTTTTTGTTTGTTACCTAATCCATGATGCGCTCTCTCTCTCTCTCTCTCTCTCTCTCTCTCTTCTGCCCATACATACTAGCATAAATACAATCACACATACATACACATACATACATTCACTCACACACAAACAAACATATTCTCCCAGTAGTTCCTCGCAGACATGTCCATTAGGAATTCAGTCGCCGTAAGGACAACAAGGAAGCGCTTAATCTACTCTCTCAATAAGGTGAACGGCCTCGAGCTCTTGTCATCCCAGCGGCAGTGGTGAGCTCGTCCCGCACTGGGCTGGCGTGGCGGCGAGGGCGGGTCTAAAGGCTTTGGTCGGGCACGCGTCTTTGGCCCACATTCTCAGACATTTGATATTGCTTTTGCAGAGGTTGTGTTTGTATTTCCCTGAATAGTCTTATGAGCCTAGTTATAGTTTGACAAAGCTTCTGCACCGGGGATGTGAGAAAATTGTGTTTGCTCTTGGTTTTAGTAAGTTTAAAACATGAAAAGCCTTCCAAATGATGAACAAGTGAAGTCGTATAAAAGAAACTATTATATAACATTGGTTTAAGTCATTTTTAAACATAAGAAACCTTCCAAATGTAAATGCAAATGAGGTATAAAGTTGTGTTTCTTCCATTGTTTTAGTCATGGACTTCCAAATGATTAACAAATGAAGTCGTATTAAAGAAGCTGTGTTTTTTCCATCTCTGTAGTCATTTTTAAGCTTGAATGGCCTTTGAAATGGACCTAAAACCAACGAGTAAGTCAAGCAATTGGAGAGGGAAGGAAGGAAAAAGAAAAGTAAAGTTCCAAGGCCTTCAAAATGATTCACTATGGAAGTCACGTGAAAGAAGCGGTGCTGTTCTTCATTGTTTCAGTCATTTGTAAGCATGATAGACTTTACAAATAGACTTCAAACTAACCACTAAGTCAACGGGAAAGAAAAGAAGGAAGAAGGAAAGAAGTTCAGTGCCCCACTAACATCCTTTCGTGTTGGTGAGGGCGGGCGCGTCACACCAACAGCCTCAAGTATGCCATGAGGGCGGCGGAGAGGGGCAGGGCGAGGCAGGGAAGGAGGAAGGAAGGCAGGAGAGGAGCAACCATCTGTGTGTGTGTGTGTGTGTGTGTGTGTGTGTGTGTGTGCTGGGTCTGTCACTGTTTACCCACCCAGATAATAGCGTACGGTCTTTTGGGGGGCAGTGACCACCAACGTGTGTAGGGGGGGGAGGCGCTTAAGCTATTTCCTGGGGTTAGAAACGGTTAGTCAGAATGTGTCACTAACAAACTAACTAACTAACTAAAACTAACACCACACACTTTTCAACCTCATATTTCTTTGTTCTCAAGGGAAAGGATGGAAAGAAGGAACGGGAAGGAGGGAAGGAAGGAGAGAACAGAAAGAGACGGGGAAGGAGGAAAAGAAGGGAAGGACAAGGAAGGAGTCAGTGAAAGAAAGGGGAGGGACGGAAGGAGAAGGGAAGGATGTGTGTGTTGCGGGTAGTTTTGGTTCTTTGATGGCGGGTTAGAAAAAAAGTTCGTCAAAATTTGCCTGCAGTATCTAACCAACAAACTATCTTACTGACCGAAACTGACCTCTGACTGAAGTTGACCTCTCTTTTGGCCACTCTTCTGAACTCTTTTTTGTTATTTATTATAAGGGCAGTGTTTAGCGGGCTTTTTTCATTATTATTCTTCATTCTTTTGCCCTTGAGCTGCTTCCTTTACTGTAAAAAAAATAACATCTTCACACCTTCAAACCTCATATTCCTCTTTGTTTTCACTTTCACCCGTCGATATGTGTGTGGGTGTGTGGGACGTTTAATTTCTTTGGTGAGAGGTTGATATAAAAGTTCGCCAAAATGTGCTACTAGCTAAATAACTAACCTAACCTAACCTAACCTAACCTAACCTTTATACCTTCAAACCTCATATTCCTCTTTATCCTCACCTTCACGCCTCGTACTCCTCATATATCTAACTCCTCCACGCCTCATACTTCTCTTCTCTTTAACACTTATAGTCTCAAACATTTCCGCGCTCACACACCCACATTTGGTAAGACTTTCGTAGATGTTTTGGTTGTGTTAGTATTTCCATGAGTAGTTTTATGAGCCTAGTGATAGTTTGACGAGGCCTCTGCACCATGAACGTAAAAATAACACCCATGAGAACCCGACTAACCTCCTTTGTGGCCTTTGAAAATATTGACTGTGAGAGGCGAAAGCGTTTGGTAAAGGTTGTAGGCATTTCCATGGGTAGTTTTATGGGCTTAGTGATAGTGTGACAAGGCTTCTGCACCATGAACGTGAAAAAAACACTTGAGAACCTGACTAATCTTCTTTGTGGCCTTGGGAAGTTTGTTGCAGCTGAGAATACACGCCTCAAACGTCAATACCCACATGACGCAGCAATCCACGGCCAGGCAGAGGGGAGTGAATGCGTCAGTGTGTGTGTGTAAAGGAATCCAGTGCAACCGTCGCCAGGCTGATCCGACACCCACGGCGGATAAGGTGTTTACAAATATTAGTTCGTGCCGAGCAGTGAACCTTCCCGCCCTGACTCACCACAATGCTAACACGCTGAAGCTGTTGATCTCCGGCGCACGCACGAACATTTGCAACGAGGAGGGAAACGGGGCGGAGGACAAGCTAAGAGAGACATGAAGGGAAGGAAAGAGGGAGAAGGGGAAGGGAAATTAAGAAGGGAGGGAGGAAGGAGGGAGAGAGGGGAAAGGAACACTCTTGCACTAGGAAGGAAAACGCAACGGAGGACAAGCTAATAGGCAAATGAAGGGTTAGGAAAGGAAGGTTTGAGGGAAGGAAGGCAAGGGGGAGGAGGGATGGTAAAAGAAAGGAAGGAGGGAGAGGACGGGACGGGAAAGGAAGATTAGAGGGGAAGGGAAGGGGAAGAAAGGAGGGAGAGGAAGGGACGGGGAAGGAGCGGTAAGAAAGGAGTAAAAGGAGAAAGAGGAATGAACAGGGAAAAGGGAGGAGGAGAGAGAAGGGAGGGGAAGGAAGGAGAGGCACGTCAAGGAAGAGGAAAGAAGAGAAGGGAGTAAGAAGGGGAAGAGACCGAGAAAGGAGAGACGGGAAGCAGAGAAAGGAAGGAACGGGGGAAGAAGGGCGGGGAAAGGAAGGGGAAGAAACAGGGAAGGAGGTAAAAGAAGAGATGGGAAGGAGAGAAAGGAAGGAGTAAGGGAAAAGAAGGGAGGGGAAAGGAAGGGGAAGAAACAGGGAAGGAGGTAAAAGAAGAGATGGGAAGGAGAGAAAGGAAGGAGTAAGGAAAAGAAGGAGGGAAAGGAAGGGAAGAGACAGGGAAGGAGGGAAAAGTAGGGATGTAAATGAGGAAGTCTGAAGGGTAAAGAAGTTATTTGAATGAGGAAGGGGAAGAGACCGAGAAGGAGGTAAGGTAAGGGAGAGAAGGGACGGTGAAGAAGGGGAATAAGGGGAAGGGAGAACACACTTGCAGGCCGCGTGTTCCCTCGAGGGGCTCAACAGAAGGGAGAGAGAATGAAAACAGCGGACTAGGAAGTGGGCGAAAGACTTGTTACACCACGACTAAAAAAGGTGATTTGCATTTCAACGAGTGAGAGGATGGCATCAGAGAGCGCGGATATGGGCACGATGACACGCTTGTTGAGAAGGAAGGGAACGCAAGTGTCTGTAGGAGGATGAGAAATGGCTGACAATATTAGAGAAGGGAAGAGGAAAGAAGGGAAAAAGTTAGGGGAATGGACGGGGAGGGAAAGGGACGTGGGAGGAGGAAGGGAAAGGGATTTGGAAGGGGTAAAAGGGAGAAGGGACAGGGTAGGAAGGAGGGAAGAGAAGGGAAGGAAAGAGAAAGAGAAGGGAGGAGAAGGAGAGGGATAGGAAGGTTAGAGGAAAATGGTATGGGAAAGGACGAGGAAGAAAGTAGGGGAAGGGAAGGTAGAGGTACGGAGAAGGAGGAAGGGAAGGGAAAGGAAAGAGGGAAGGAAGGGAAAGAGGTGAAAGAGAAAGAGAGAGAGGGGGAGGGGGAGAGAGAGAGAGAGAGGAAGGGACTTGTACAGAAGGGAGGGAATACTAAAAAAAAATATAATAGCAAATGAAAGAGGATGAATAAGCAGAGAAGGAATGGCTGATAGATTTACTGAAAGAGTGAGAAGGAGGCAAAAGAGAGAGAAGGAAAAAAGAGGGAGGGGCATGTAAAGAAGGGAGGGAATGCGGGAATGACTTAAGGAGGAGGAGGAAGAAGAGGAGGAATTGCTAATAAAATTACTGAGAGAGAGAGAGAGAGAGAGAGAGAGAGAGAGAGAGAGAGAGAGAGAGAGAGAGAGAGAGAGAGAGAGAGAGAGAGAGAGAGAGAGAGAGAGAGTGGTCGGTATGCTCAGACGCTTCCGCCGCTCACATCAACTATTACATCAAAGGACAAAAAGGAGATGAATCAGGTTTTAGTTTTTCACGTTCAGGGTACAGAAGAATGGTCAAACTACTACCAGGGTCATAAAACTACCTCTGGAAATGCCCGAAACTCCTACGAAAGCCTTGTCAAATGTGTGTGTGTGTGTGTGTGTGTGTGTGTGTGTGTGTGTGTGTGTGTGTGTGCGTGTGTGTGTGACTTTGCGTGTTAATAGAACAAGCCTCGCGGGTCTCAGACTATTGGATGATTGAGGGTGTGGGTGTGAGTCTGGGCGGGGAGGGGACGGGGTGAGGGTGTGTGTAGGGGTGGCTTGAGGGAGGAAAGGTCGAGGATGTGGAGGCGTGGGTGGTGGTGGTGGTGGTGGTGGTGAGGCATGAGTGGGCGAGGCAGAAGCGGTGAATGGAGGCAGCGAGGTGGATTGGATGACCCGAGGAGGAGTCACGATGAAGGACAGGAATGCTGACGTGTGTTTAGCAACCTTTAGTCTCAACGGACAGAGAAGGAGAATGTTAAATGGATATGAACGTACGCCGCCACACAGAAAGCAGAATAAAGCAGAAAAGGAAGGAGTGTACATGAAAGACTTAGTTAATAGGTGGAGGGAACCTTTTAACCTGCCAACTTATGAAGGAACGTATATATATATATGTGTGTCAAATGGGTATGAGCTTGTATTAACGACCATCAGTAGAGCACAAAAGGGAAGAATATAGGAGTAAAAAAAATGACGGATAGCAATGCGTGTTTAACTTAACCTTTCTTTAGTGAGTCAACGTGCAGAGCAGACTGAGGCAAATGAAGGCAGAAGGGAAAAGGGAGTAAAGGGGAAGTAGGGAGGGAAGGGAAGGGCAGCGTGGTGGATAGAACGACCCGCGGAGGAGTTACGTTGAAGGACAGGAATGTGCCTTTAGACAGTCAACGAACGGAGGAGAGTATGTCAGGTGGATATGAAGCTTTGAACGTACACTGGAAAATACAAACTGAGCACGGAAGGGAGGAATGGAAATAGACTTAAAATTGAAGGCTGGGAATGGTTGTGTTTACCCTTCAGCCAGTCAGCGCACAGAGAAAAACGTCAAATGGATGTGAACTTGTATCGCCAAAGAGTAGAATAACACAATAGGAAGGACTACCAAGAAAGACGTGGCAATTAGGTGAAGAATGCATGATTAATAGACACTGTGTTGGCACCCTGTAGCAGGGTTTCTCAACGTGGGCCATGTGGTCCCCTGGGGGCCATGATAAATTTTCAGGAGCCATAGAACAAAATTAGGAAAATGGGGGGCCACAGGGGGCAACAGAACTTCCTAAGTTTGCGTTGCTCATATGAGCTTAATATTTTCATATTTGTTATATGGTGTTTTCTTATCAGCTGTTCTACTGATTCATTTAGCGACTTCAGCGTCTTTTTGCGTAATCCTGGCAACGCTCACTTCCCATGAGCTGGCAACACTGGATTTAGGGTTGCTATGTTTGTCCTTTTAAGGACATTCTTTACCATTTTGGTTCGTTTGTCCTTCATTTTTCCTGAAAAAAGAGAAGACAGCTTTTATCTGCTTTTTTTTTTTACACAGTATATCTTTTTCCTGCTTACACGTTAACATAAGGCAGCGCTAAAGAATTTAGTCAGACTGTCAGAGCATGTTCGTGTACGTAGTGGTACCAGTATTGGACGCGTTAGGACTCAGGAAGGCTGACCCTAACAACGATCATTACTTTATCCACTTCCCAAGATGTAGTAACTTAGGGGGGGCCACGAGAACTCAAATTACCTTGGAGGGGGCCACTGCCGAAAAAGGGTAGAGAAACCCTGCCCTATAGGCAGTCAACTTACGGAGGTGAATGTCAAATGGATATGGACCTGTATACCCGAACATTAGACTAACACAAAAGGAAGGACCACAAATGACACGTGATAATGAAGGGGAAGTGGCTTTATACATATTTTGGTGGTACCCTTTAGCCAGTCAACTTGTGGAGGAAAGTATATGTCAAATGGATATGAACCTGTATACCCAAGCATTAGACTAACACAAAAGGAAGGACTACAAAATAATGAGAGACGTGGTAATGAGGTGGGAGGGGCATAGTTTCTACATGTTTTGGTGATGCCCTTTTTGTCAGTCAACTTGTGAAAAAAAGTATATGTCAAATGGATATGATCCTGTATACTCAAACATTAGACTAACACAAAAGGAAGGACTACAAAATAATGAGAGACGTGGTAATGAGGTGGGAGGGGCATAGCTAACACACATTTTGGCGGCTCCCTCGACAAGCAGGAAAAAAAGTATCCATGGACAACAGAGGAAGGAAATGAGGACAGCTGGGAGTGAAGGGACTAAAACAAGAGACCAGGTAACGTCAGTGGGGAGGGAGAGAAGGAGAGGTGATGCAAAGAGTGTGTGTACAAAGAGATGGACGTTACACAGCTTCTCAAGCATTGCTCTGCGCCGACACAGAATAAAGTTCCTTGATTAGTTGAGGTCCGTGTTCTCAGGCGCTTTCGACACTCACAACAATTTATTTCAAAGGCCACAAAGAAGATGAATCGGGTTCTCAAGAGTGTGTTTTCACGTTCATGGTGCAGAGGCCTTGTCAAACTATCACTAGGCTCATAAAACAACCCTCTGAAATACAAACTTAACCTATACCAAAGCCTTAACAAATGTGGGTGAGTGTGTAAGCCTGGAAATGTTTGAGGATATGGATCTAAGGCTCTCACAACAACTATTCCCAAAGGCCACAAAGGAGACGAGTCGGGTTCTAATGAGTGTGCTTTCACGTTCATGGTGCAGAGGTCTTGTCACACTACCACTAGGCTCATAAAACAACCCTTGGAAATATTAACATAACCTATACCAAACTTTTAAGAAATGTAAGTGTGTGTGTAAGCCCCGAAATGCTTGAGAATATGCCTGACCACTCATCCGCTCGCTGCCTTCCTTGTGGCGCTGTAAGCTTTGATGTCGGACACGATTGCACGCGCATGAGAAAAATCTAGTAACTCGTCCTTTGGTAAAAATACTGATGACTTCCCTGGCGGTGACGCACGGAAAGGTGGGAGGAGAGGAGAGGGGGTGGGTGGCTAGAACATAAGAACATAAGAACGTTGGAGTCTGCAAGAGGCCGGTAGGCCTATACAAGGCAGCGCCTTTAACCCTAAGCTTCCGTTTATCTAACCCCACCTAATATCGCTGTCCATGAATTTATCTAATCTATTTTTGAATGTGACAATTGTATTGGCACTCACCACATGACTGCTAAGCCTATTCCACTCATCCACAACCCTGTTAGTAAACCAATTTTGCCTATGTCCTTGTTGAATCTGAATTTATCCAGTTTAAACCCATTACTTCGTGTCCCTGCGGCTCTCTTACCAACAAAACCTTATGAATATCTCCCTATTAAAGCCCTTCATCCATTTATAAACCTGTGGTGGTAGTGCTCACCTCCGCTGCGCTTGTCAAGACGAGGTTTGTTTGCTCGCTCATCACCGCGACCCGCCAATCCAAGTCACAGCAGCCTCCAGGGACCCTGGTGAACCCCCTCGACCCTCCCTCTGCTGTCGCTGCTGGTTGGGGCGCTGTTCTTGGCTCTAGCGATCTTACCCAACCATGCACCCAACACACAGCTGCTACGGGAAAGAATAACACCCATTGCCAGGACACAGCAGCCTCTCTGGGACCCTGCTGAACCCCCTCAACCCTTACTAGCTGTGGTGGGTGGAATGGGGTCTGTTCATGACCTTGGCGACATAACCCAAACTCAGCTGCTACGGGAAAGACTAACACACCCATTACCAGGACACAGCAGCCTGTCTGGGACCCTGGTGAACCCCTCCCTTCCGAGCTGTTATGGATGGAACTGGTGTCTGTTCATGGCCTTGGCGACACCGCCCAACACACAGACACACACACACGGTAAAAAATAACCGCCAATCCTCTCCTTATGGCTTGTCACTAACTTTTTTTTTATTCCTACTTAACATTTGTGACAAACGGTGAAGAACAACCCGCCATTGCTCTCCTTACAGCTTGTCACTTGCATTTGTTTTATCATTCCTACTGAACGTTTGTCACATTAAGCGGTACAAAGCCAAGTAATGCACGGAATTTACATGCGTTTTCCAAGGGTCACTTTCTTAAATATTCTGGGGCCCAAGGACACATTATGGCAAGGCTTTCCTAGGAGTTTGGGCATTTCCAGGGATAGTTTAATGACCCTGGTGGTAGTATGACCCTTCTTCTGTACCATGAACCTAAGAAACACGCATTTGACCAGGCTTTCCTAGGAGTTTGGCCATTCTCAGGGATAGTTTAATCACCCTGGTTGTAGTATGACCCTTCTTATGTACCATTAACCTAAGAAACACACATTTGACAAGGCTTTCCTAGGAGCCCATGAGAACCCCAGCGACTTCCACGAGAGGCTTTTCAAACAGACGAACTGCAGGGCCGATACGTTTAAAAATACAGACTTAAATGTTGAGGTCAGGATATTGTTTTTCTGTAAGTCGCGTCCCGCCAGTATTTTTTTTTTTTTACAGAAAGGAGACAGTTCAAAGGCGTGAAAAAAAGATAACAATAATAAAAAAAAAAAAAGGCCGCTACTTACTGCTCCTGAATAGAGCTGAAGCCTCAAGTTAACTCGATGACGGCCGGAGAGAGAGAGAGAGAGAGAGAGAGAGAGAGAGAGAGAGAGAGAGAGAGAGAGATAGAGAGAGATGGAGAGACAGAGAGAGAGACAGAGAGAGAGAGAGAGAGAGAGAGAGAGAGAGAGCACAATCAACAGAGCTGGCCTTTTTTTCTGTCCTTTACGAGAGATGTAGAGAGAGAGAGAGAGAGAGAAGAGAGAGAGAGAGAGAGAGAGAGAGAGAGAGAGAGAGAGAGAGAGAGAGAGAGAGAGAGAGAGAGGAGAAGAGATAGAGAGAGAGAGAGAGAGAGAGAGAGAGAGAGAGAGAGAGAGAGAGAGAGAGAGAGAGAGAGAGAGAGAGAGAGAGAGAGAGAGAGAGAGAGAGAGAGAGACACAAGACAAAGTTTGAGGGCGGCACAAAGAGTCGGACAAAGTCTCGGCACAAACAAAGGCGAGGCGCAGCAGCAGGTGAGGTAGTGTTTCGCGTCCCGGCAGACGGGAGGCAGCACGAGGCGACTCCGTCCTCTCTCCCTTTGTCCCTGCTGATCAAAGCCTCGCTCAGCCCGTGTTTCCCCTTATCCCATTTCCTCCTTTTCTATTATCCCGTCTCGTTCTTGTCTTTTTTCCCCTCGCAGCTGACAGTTACAATAAATGGAAATCTATCTTGAAAGCTGCTGTAATTCAACAATGGCCGAGAGCGCAATCTGGCGACGGGGATAACGAGCAACTCCTCCGCAGCTCTTTGTCTTTCTCCTTCCTGCAGACGGCAAGAAAGTTAGTCTGCCCTTCCATTGTGGCGCCGCCTGGCCGGGCTGGCCGAGGTTTTGTGCAGGCCTCCCTGGCGTGACTCGGACTCGCCTTTTGTGCCGGTAATTTCTTTGGTGCGGCGTAAAAGCCAACTTGTTTTCACGGAGCTCAGTCACTCGGTAAAACAGGCACCAACATAAAAGGCCGGGCCACAGCCGTCCTGTGGGCCGTGGGGGCTCAGGGCCGCCAGCCGTGCGGGCGCTGTGCTGCGGCGCTGCCCTCCCGCCCCGCCCG
Source organism: Eriocheir sinensis (assembly GCF_024679095.1). Classification (NCBI taxonomy): domain Eukaryota; kingdom Metazoa; phylum Arthropoda; class Malacostraca; order Decapoda; family Varunidae; genus Eriocheir; species Eriocheir sinensis. Next base: position 102,157 of record NW_026110455.1, read on the forward strand.
TATCCCGGCAGGGCTCGGCGGGCTGGCCTTCTGTTGAGTAGCGTCAAGTGGTCCTCTCAACCGTAATGGCGGCCCGTTGTCAAGTGACAAAACTAATGCCGCTATGGCGCGCCGATGTGCATGAGAGGGATAAAATAAACTGAACAACAGCATTTGTTTGCTCGTACCTGAATAATGAACATTCCGGCGTGTTCCTTCCACGCACTGTTTTGAAGTGGAGCGAACTGACTTAGTTACTGCTCCGGCCTCCAAGATCAGGGCTGCCGGTGCAGGCAGAGGACACACGAGCAGGGAACGCACGCGCTGCATACACAATCCCGCCGTGTTACGAGGCTGCTGCGACCTGCTTGAACACGCCGCCGCCAGACTGAAGGAAGACAGCTCTGGCGATGGCGGAAAGAGAACACATTCCACTACAACATAGGCGAACTGTTTTACACGAGTGGGAGATATTTAACTTGAAAACATTAAACAAAGGCATACAAGGGAAAAAGAACACGTACAGCCAGGGCCGGGCAGAGGCAGCGCGGCGAGGCCTCCCCATGCACCTGTCCGCCGAGGCCTGTGTGTTTATATTTCCCCCACGCCAGGGCACGCCCGCACCACTTCCTTCGCTTCCCTTCACCTCAACCCCTCCCTGTTTGTTCCCTTGCCTGTGTGTGTGTGTGTGTGTGTGTGTGTGTGTGTGTGTGTGTGTGTGTGTATTTGAGAGAGAGAGAGAGAGAGAGAGAGAGAGAGAGAGAGAGAGAGAGAGAGAGAGAGAGAGAGAGAGAGAGAGAGAGAGAGAGAGAGAGAGAGAGAGAGAGAGAGAGAGAGAGAGAGAGATTGATTAAGGCCATCGCTTGCAGCGACCGCCCTGCATCACCCAGCAATTGGAAGTACCGGAGCGCTGCAGAAACTCAGGTCATTGGGCCACTCTTAAACATTTCGGCCCCCAAGCACACACTCATTTGACAAGGCTTTCGTAGGAGTTTGGGGAGTTCCTAGAAGTACGTTTATGACCTCGGTAGTAGTTTGATCCTTCTTCTTTACCATGAACGTTAAAGAACACTCATGAAAACCTGGACTAATCTCCTTTTGGGCCTTTGTGAACAGTTGCTGTAAGAGGTGGAACCGTCTGAGGGTCATATTCTTAAGCTTTTCGATACCACAGCACACACACATTTGACAAGACTTTCGGAGGTGTTTGGGACATATCTAGAGGTACGTTTATGACCCTGGTGGTAGTCCAATTCTTCCACTGTGCCATGAACGTAAAAATACACTCATGCAGATCCTGTTAATCTCCTTTTGGGCCTTTGTAAACAGTTGACGTGAGAGGAGCGTGAGGTGGAAGCGTCTGAAAATACCAACCAAACACCTGTCCCTCTCCTTTAGGCCGCCGCTGCCGCTGCTGCTGGAAATGGTCGTGTTAGTGCAGGACAGCGACCCGGGTGACCGATCGGCAGGCGGGTCATTCGTCATGGGAGATAGACGGAGCCGCTGTGCCCGCGAGATGAAACACTTTGATTGGTTAGTCGTTTGCCAGGAAGCCTTCACTCTCGCCCTTGCTCTTTCGTTGTCACCTAAAGCGTTATGGGGCAAGAAATGAAGGTAAACCGTAAACACCATATATTAAAGGATACTGTAGAGGTCGTTAATTTGGTTAGTCGTTTGCCAGGAAGCATTCACCCTCGTCACTGCCCTTTCCTCGTCTCCTAAAGTGCTATGGCGTAAGAAATAAAGAAGAATTGTTAGCGACGTATAGAAAAGATTAAAGCAGAGGTCATTGGTTTGGTTAGTCGTTTCCCAGGAAGCCTTCGCCTCGCCCTTGTCTCGTCACCTAAAAGCGTTATGGGGTAAGAAATGAAGGTAAACCGTAAGCCGCATATATAAAAGGTTACAGCAGAGGCCGTTGATTTGGTTAGTTGTTTAGGAGCCTCCACCTCGCCCTTGCCCTTTTCTTCTCCCCCTAAATGTTCTGGGTTAAGAAATAAAGATGAACCGTGAGCAATATATAGAAATGATTACAGCAGAGGTCATTGATTTGGTTTGGTGTTTTCCATGAACCATTCCCCCTAGCACTTGCCCTTTTCTTCTCGCCCTAAATGTTCTGGGGTGAGAAATAAAGATGAGCCGTGAGCAGCATATAAAAAAGATTACAGCAGAGGTCATTGATTGGGTTAGTTGTTTCTTATTTATTTTATTTATTTATTTATTTACAGGAAGGGAGTCAACTCAAGGGCAACAAAAAAGTGTAGAAAAAAAGCCCGCTAATCGCTGCTCCCACACCCCCGCCCTTGCCCTTTCGTGACCATCCAAAATATTATGTAAGGCAGTAAAGTTGAGAGCATCCGCTATAGCTGCGCGTGGCCTCGGTGCTCATCTCCGTCACATTAGCCTTTGAGCCTGTGGTGGGTGAGAAAATATTATGTGGTGAGGAAAAATGGACAACCCTGAACTTAAACGACGTAGAAGATAAGAACAAGGACCATTTATGTTTATTCACTTACCATTGTCCAGGAAGCCTTTGCCCTCGCCCTTGGCCTTCCCTCGTCACCTAAAATGGGATGTGGGTGGGACAAGAAAATTATAACGTGTAATCAACGGGAAACATAACAGCCGAGGCCACTCCAGTCACGACTATTCATAAACTATCAGCATCATGGCGGCATTATAACCTTTCCAGACACAGAGATAAAATTTCTAACCGAGGGAGTATTTTTTTCTTTTCTTTTTTTTTGCTTGCTTGGCTGATGCTGCCCCACGGAGCCCATCTTTGATCCTCTTTAGAGCAAGCATCGAGAGTCTGGGTTGATAGCTCCCACTCTAACCGCTCAGCCACCGCCTTTGTACCCTTCAGTAGATGTCTATTATCAAATGTCACACGGCCGCACTTCTGTCAAGCGTTGCTCTTCTATTCTAAGACACCGGTGAAAGCACAGAGAAGGGGAGGAGGAGAGGAAACTGAGGCGAGGGTTGGATGTTAAGAGATCAGAAGAGTTCAGACGAAAGAATTGGCGGTTCGAGGAAAGGAAGGGGAGATGGAGGTGAAGGAACAAGAGCTGGGACTGGCCATTGAAGACAGGACGGAGGGTGAGCAGAGAGGTGGCGGAATAAAGTGTGGGAGGCGGTAGGACGGAGAGACAGAGGAGGCCGGAAAAAGAGGAAAGTGCAGCGAGGGAAGGAAGGTGAACTAGAAGTGAAGGAACTAGAGCTGGGACTGACCATTGGAGGCAGAACGGAGGGTGAGCAGAGAGGTGGCGGAATAAAGTGTGGGAGGCGGTAGGACGGAGAGACAGAGGAGGCCGGAAAAAGAGGAAAGTGCAGCGAGGGAAAGAAGGTGAACTGGAGGTGAAGGAACAAGAGCTGGGACTGACCATTGGAGGTAGAAAAAAAAAAAGGAAAGGAAAGGGACGTGAGCGATGAGGGCAGTAGAGGACCCAAGGGAGGAGTTGCCAAATGCGGGTGCCTGCTGTGTAGTGCCGAAGCGAAACGGAGATAAGGCAAAGGAGTGACTCAAGTATTTCGAGGCTGACATATCCTCACACACATGGTAAGGCTTTCGTGGGAGTTGTGTTAGTAGTTTTAGGGAGTTAACAAGGCTTCCGCACTATGTATGGGGGAAAAAAGGCCTGTCTTCTCAAACATTTCGGGGCTTACACACTCACATTTGGCAAGGCTTTCGTGGAGGTTGTGTTAGTAGTATTTCCATGGGTAGTATTATGAGCCTGGTGATAGTTTGACAAGGCTACTGTACCATGAGATTGAAAAAAAAGCCAATAGTCTCAAACATTTCACGATTCACACATTAGATAACATTTGGTAGAGGTCACGTTAGTAGTATTTCCATGGGTAGTTTTATGAGCCTAGTGAGAGTTTGCCAAGGCTTCTGGACCATGAACGTGAAGAAACACTCATGAGAACCCGACTAATCTCCTTTGTAGCCTTTGGAAATAGTTGTGAGAGCTGAAAGAATCTGAGAGTGAGTGAATTTGAGATTGAAAAAAAATGCTGATAAAAGGTAGATAGATAAACAGAACAGAGGAAAGTAAATATAGAAGAGGAATACACTGAAAACGGATACACCGAGAAGGGAGAAGTGGGCCGAGGAGGGGAAGGGGAAGGAGGAATCAGAGACTTAGTAAAGAGAAGCTGGGGAGACTAAATAGCTTGCCTGTGAGGAAAAATAAAAACCCGGGACCAAAACCGTAGAGCAGAGGGGAGTGAATGGAGAAGAGGGAAAGGATGAGGATGAGGGTGGATGTGTGGGTAGAGGAGAGAAGGATGAGAAGGGGAAGAACGAGTCAGAGGTTATATAAGGAAAGGAGTTAAGTTAGGTAAGGTGTTAGGTAAGGTTAGGTGGTTGGCTCCTGCCTGCTTGCTAGATTAGGTTAAGGTAGGTTAGGTTAGGATAGGTGTTAGGTTAGGTATAGAATCGTCCCCTCACATCCTCAACCTTCCTGCTCTATCTACATCTTTTTCCTGTTAAAAGAAATGTGCTGAGACTAAAATTATCAAGAGGTGAGTAAATGTAAAGAAGGAAATGGATGAGGATAAAGGGGATGGGAAGGGAAAAGAATGAGTTAGAGGTTACATAAGGGAAGGAGGTTAAGAATGAATGACCTCCTGTTGAAAAAATGTGATGATAGTAAAATTATCAAGAAGTGTAGTAAATATAGAAAGGAAATGGATGAGGATTAAGGGGATGGGAATGTGAAGAATGAGTTAGAGTTTACATTAGGAATGAAGTTTAAGGATGAATGACCTGTTAAAAAAATGGGATGAGAGTAATATTATGGAGAGATTATGAATTATAGAAAAGAAAATGGATGAGGATTATGGGGATGGGAAGGGAAGGAATGAGTGAGAGGTTACATAAGGAACGGAGGTTAAGAATGAATGACCTGTTAAAGTAAATTGGCTTAGAGTGACATTACGGAGAGGTTAGGAAATGCAGAAAAGGCGATGGATGAGGGAGAGATAGGACATGTAGGGAAGAGGACTTGGGTGAAGGGAAGGAGGAATTACAGATTAGGGAAGGGTGGAGAATGAATGCCAAAGAGGGTAGGAAATGTACATGATATTGTTGAGAAAGGGAAGGTATGGAAAAGAGGAGAGATGGGTGAGGAAGGAAGGAGGAGGAATTAGAACTTAGGGAAGGAAAGGGAAGGGAATATAAAAATGAGAGAAAAATATGATAAAAGTAGAATTATCAGGCGGTAGAAAATGTAGAAAAGGAAATTGAATGAGGAGGAAAATGACTGAAAGGGAAAGGGAATGTGAGTTTAAGAAAAGGAGAGGAAAGTGGAGAGAACAAGATGTGATGAAAGTAAAAATATAAAACTGATGGAAATGAAGAAAAGAAAATGGGATAGGATGAAGAGGACAAGTGGATAAAGGAGTAGTAGGAGAAGGAGGAATTACAGTAGGGAAAAGAAGGGAAGGGAAAAGGTGAGGAAAGAGCATCACGGAGTCTGGTGGGCGGGTGGGTGAGGAGGTGGGTGGGTGGGCGGGAGCGAGGAAAGGGAAGGAGTAATCAGAGCTAAGAGAAAGGAAGGCGGAGAAATGGCATCACGGAGACGAGTGGGCGGGCGAGAGGGTAGGTAGTGGGGGTTGTGGGTGGGGTTGTTGGTGGGTAGGTAAGGGAGAGGAAGGGGAGGGAGGAATAAGAGCCAAGCGAAGGGAGGAGGAGAAGAAACGGCATCACGAAGAAGAGAGGGAGAGTGGGAGGGTAGTTTGGGTCGGTAAGAGGTGGTAGATGGGGTGGTAGATGGGTGGTGGCGGGGTTAGTGGGTGTTGGGTGAGTGAGGGAAGAGAAAGGACTGGCATCGGGAACTGAAAACGATATAGAAGAAGAAGAAAAAAAAAGAAGAATTAAAAAAAGAAAAAGAAGAAGAAAAGGAAGAAGAAGAAGAAGAAGAAAAAGAAGAAGCAGAAGAAGAAAAGAAGAGAAGGAAGAAGAAAGGAAGGTTAAATAAAAGGTTTGGGAGAAGAGAAGCAGGAGAGAAGGAAGAGAGGGAGAAGGAGAAGAAGGTGCAGGAGAAGAAAGAGAAGGAAATGAAGAAAATGTGGAGGAGTCTGATAAGGAGGAGGAGGAGGATGTAGAATGGAAAATAAGAAGAAGGATTAATCAGAGTTAAGGAAGGGAAGGGAATGGAAGGGAAGGTGGAAAGTCAGAGTTGTGGGTGGGTGTTAATGGTGGATGGGTGGAGGGGTAGAGAGGGTGGGAGTGGGTGGGTGGCAGGGGGGCAGGGGAGGCAGCGGGGCAGGCAGCCAGGCAGGCAGGCAGAGACACCGTGCAGGTGGAGCAAGACGGTCTCCGGCAGCCTCACGTCACTGACTATTTGAAACCTTTTTTTTTACGTCTTGGCCTATTGCGCCGGTGGGCCTCTTCCTGGTGGATCCTGATGGTCGGTCCAAGGCTTCTTCCTGGTGGGTCCTGATGGTCGGCCCAGCCTGTCCTGGCGCTGGCGAGTGTTTATAGTGGCGCCATCTGCATTGGCTCATGCTGCCCTCCCGGAACTCATCTTTAATCCCAGAATCTAGAGTCCGCTGATAGGTGGTCTTCTGACAGCATGTGGGTAGTTTTAAGCCACTCGGCGGCGGCTGAAAAATCCCAGCTTGGTGGCACCGGTCGGGGATTGAACTCGCGTCCTCCTGAACGCAGGGGCCGTCTCGCTATCCGTTCAGCCACCGCCTCCCTGAACCTGTTCTGCTTACTCTCTCTCTCTGGAACATATTAAATTATGTTAGGTTAAGGAGGATAGGTTAAGGTAGTTTAGGTAAGGAAGCTAGGTTAAGATAGGTTAGCTTAGGTAAGGCTCGGCAATGTTAGGTTAGGTTAGGGAAGGCCTGGTGCTAGGTGAGGTTAGGTAAGGTTAGGAAAGCCAGGTAAGGTTAGATGTGGTTAAGCAAGGCTAGGATAAGCTAGGTTAGGTAGGGATAGGAAGCTAGGTGTTAAATGTGTTTAAGCAAGGCAAGGATAAACTAGGTTAGGTTAGGTTAGGTGGCAAGGTTAGATGTGGTTAAGTAAGGCCAGGATAAGCTAGGTTAGTTAGGTTGAAAGAAGGCGTCCTCTTACACCCCACCTCTCCTCTCTCGCCCCTTGCCCTCTCGTTAAGATAGATTAGGTTAGGTTAGGTCTTGTGCATTCAGCCTCCTGTCACACCCATTGCCTTCCCCTCGCCCTCCCTCTCTCCTGCCTCCTCGCCAAGATAAATTCAGGTTAGGTAAGGCTTGATAAAGTTAGGTTAGGTGTCGTCCCTCTCACCCTCTCCTCTCTCGCCCTTGCCCTGTCGCTAAGATAGATTAGGTTGCTAGGTCAGGTCAGGTAAGGCAGAGTTGTTAGGTCTTCGTGCATTCCTCTGATTCCTCCTTCACACCTCCCTCGCCCTCTCCCTCTCCCTTCTTTGCCCAGACATTAGACGTTTTCAAATTCAATCAGATAAATTAAGTTCTAATAACGTCAAGGGAGGAAGGAGGGCAGGGAGGGCGCGGCAGGGAAAGCAAAGCAGAGGAATGGCAGGGGGAGGAAGTGAGACAGGGTTGGTGAGGTAGGGTTAAAGAATGGAAGCAGAGGAATGGCAGGGGGAGGAAGTGAGATAGGGTTGGTGAGGTAGGGTTAACGAATGGAAGCAGAGGAATGGCAGGGGGGCGGAAGGATGACAGGGAAGGGTGCGGCAGGGGAAGGAAAACAGAGGAATGGAAAGGGGAAGGAAGGAATCCAGGGAGGGCGTGGCAGGGGAAAGAAAGAAGGGAGGCAAAGGAATGGCAAGGGGAAGGAAGGCAGAGACGGGGTGGCGAGGGGAAGGGACACAGAGGAATGGCACGCACGTCACGCACGCTACTGCTTGTGGCGGAGCTGCCTCCGACTTCCTGATTGTCACCGGCAAATTTAATCCTTATAAGCAACTCATCACTCCTAATGGAGAACGACCAGTACCACTTCCATTTTATAATTACAATTAAATTACAAATTACATTAGCCTTTAATTAATTATAATTACAATTACTTACTATAATTGCATTTTCAATTACAATTACAATTAAAATTACAAAAAAATGTAATTAATTACATTTCAATTAAATTACAATTACAATTACTCCAACCCTGGTAGGAAGGGGTAAGGTGTGGGTGGCAGGGGAAGGGAAGCAAAGGGATGACAGGGAGCGGAAGTGGAGGGGATGGGGGGTTCCAGGGGAAGGGAAGGGAAGCAGAGGCATGGCAGGAATTATAACAAGTCAAGCATTGTGTTGACGACGCTTTAGAGGGAAGAAAACATGTCCTTTCATGGATCTCAATAACATGCGCGAGAAGATAATTATATGCATCCTTATGTTCATTACTGTTGCAGATTCGCGGCATATGATGCTGAGGTTTCCGGAGACGATGGCGGCCGCAGTTTTCTTAATATCAAGCGACAATGTCAGGAAACAGGGGGAGTGAGGCGTGAAGTCGTCAGAGTTCAACAGCAGGTGCCACCCAGGTCTTGGGTGCCACCAGCTCTAGACTCGGGGGTGCAATGTCAACCCAGGCTACCTAAATCCGCCAATGCCAAACCGAGGTGACGTTGAATCGGCGCCCTTATGATAGCACGAGAGCCCTGATGGCCTGCCTCAACGCAGCATCTACCGCTTCCTTGGCGTGGCCGAGGACGCGCCCTTCGCCGAGGTGAAGAAGGCCTACCACAAGGCGGCCCTGCGGCTTCACCCTGACAAAAACCTGACAATATTAAGGCTGCCACCAAGCAGTTCCAGGCACTACAGTCTGCCTTCAGGGTGCTGAAGGAGCGGGAGGAGAGGGCCTGCCGCGGAAGAAGGGGGCGTGGAAGCCTGGTGCACCAAGTGCTTCAGGAGGAAAGCTCAGGCCGAGGCGGGCAGGAGGCCCTCGGAAAGAGAAGAAGCTGTCGAAGAAAGGGGCTGCGGGAGGCCTGGATGCACCAAGTGTTTCTGGAAAGGAAGGGGTCAGAGCGAGGCCCTGCCGAGAGAAAAGAAGCAAAGAAGGAGTTTCAAGAAGCGCCCCAAGGTGAGCGCGGAGACAGAATTTGAGTGGGAAAAGGGCGAGCCGATCGGAAGTACTGGAGACATCGCGCGCAAGGAGAGGGAGGAGGAGGAGGAGCGTCGCTGGCTGGAGGAGGAGGAGAGAGATGGAGCAGGAGAGGGAGCAGACAGATGCTGTAATGAGCAGGAGAGGGAGAGGCAACAGAACGGATCCGTCAGCAGGAGGAGTTGAAGAGGTTTGTTGAACACTGGGACCGCCTGCTGCGAGAGCAAGAGGAGGAGAGAAAAGAGGCGGCGAGGGAGAGAGCGGAGGACAGAAAGGAGGCCAAACGAGACGTGAAGAGGAGAAGTGGAGCAGTATCTTGAACTGCGAGCCAGCTGGCTGGGAGAGAGGCCGGGGAGAACATGGCGGAGGTCAGGGCGCAGTTTCGCGGCCCAAGAGACGGTGAGGCGGGATGCCGAGAGGATCAAGCAACAGGAGGAAAGGATGTATAAAGAGACTGGCTGGCCGCTTGAGCAGTTTGTTAGGCCTATTCTACCGAGGGTGAAGCGAGCGAGGGGAGGAGCAGTATGCCAGAAGTGAAGAGTGCCAAACGATGCACTACACTCACCTGCCCTGCCCGGCAGCGCTATGCCTTGAAAAAGAAAAGTAAAACAAGTAAAAAAAAATTTAAAAAAAAAAAACTGCAAAAAACAAAAAAAAGATATGACCAAAAAAATGTGTGTAAGGTTTTACAACTTTGTTAAGTTTCAGTTTAGTTTTTAAATAAGGATTTAAGTTTAACGTTGAAAAAGGAGCAAGGATTTCACTCACAACAGTCGTCCGGCGCTTGAAGAAAATCTTGTAAAATGCAGAAAAAAACGTTGCCAACTGCACAAACAATAGGACTGTGTGAGTGTGTGTGTGTGTGTGTGTGTGTGTGTGTGTTTGGGAGAAGGGGGAAGACCACAACAACGGAAGGGTATCAAAAATAAAAGTAATGGAAGGGATGAAGACCCTGGCTTAGTGGCCCGGATTCCATGTAGCTACACCCTGGCTTCATTGTCTGGGTGGATGCTGACCCTGGCTTAACTGCCTGGGTGATGCTGACCTGGCTTAACTGCCTGGGTGGGATGCTGACCTTGGCTTAACTGCCTGGGATGCTGACCCTGGCTTAACTGCCTGGGTGGGATGCTGACCTGGCTTAACTGCCTGGGTGGGATGCTGACCCGGCTTAACTGCCTGGGTGGGATGCTGACCTTGGCTTAACTGCCTGGGTGGATGCTGACCCTGGCTTAACTGCCTGGTGGTGATGCTGACCCTTGGCTTAACTGCCTGGGATGCCGACCCGGCTTAACTGCCTGGTGGATGCTGACCTTGGCTTAACCGCCTGGTGGGATGCTGACCCGGCTTAACTGCCTGGGTGATGCTGACCTTGGCTTAACTGCCTGGTGGGATGCTGACCTTGGCTTAACTGCCTGGTGATGCTGACCGGCTTAACCGCCTGGGTGATGCTGACCCGGCTTAACTGCCTGCGGGATGCTGACCGGCTTAACTGCCTGGTGGATGCTGACCGCTTAACTGCCTGGGTGGGATGCTGACCTTGGCTTAACTGCTCGGTGATGCTGACCCTGGCTTAATCTGCCTGGTGGATGCTGACCGGCTTAACTGCCTGGGTGGGATGCTGACCCTGGCTTAACCGCCTGGTGGGATGCAGACCCTGGCTTAACTGCCTGGTGGGATGCTGACCCTGGCTTAACTGCCTGGTGGGATGCTGACCCCGGCTTAACCGCCTGGTGGGATGCTGACCCGGCTTAACTGCCTGGTGGATGCTGACCTGGCTTAACCGCCTGGTGGATGCTGACCTGGCTTAACTGCCTGGGTGATGCTGACCTGGCTTAACTGCCTGGTGGGATGCTGACCCTGGCTTAACTGCCTGGGTGGATGCTGACCTTGGCTTAACCGGGTGGTGATGCTGACCTGGCTTAACTGCCTGGGTGGGATGCTGACCCCGGCTTAACTGCCTGGTGGGATGCTGACCTTGGCTTAACTGCCTGGGTGGATGCTGACCCTGTTTAACTGCCTGGTGGGATGCTGACCCTGTTAACTGCCTGGGTGATGATGACGACCTTGGCTTAACTCACTTGGTGTGATGCTGACCTTTGGCTTAGCATCTGCCTGGGTGGGATGCTGACCTGGCTTAACTCACCTGGGATGCTGACCGGCTTAACTGCCTGGGGATGCTGACCCGGCTTAACTGCCTGGTGTGGGATGCTGACCTTGGCTTAACTGCCTGGAGGATGCTGACCCCGGCTCAACTGCCTGGGTGGGGATGCTGACCTTGGCTTAACTGCCTGGGTGGGATGCTGACCCTGGATGCTTAACTGTGCCTGGGTGATGCTGACGACCTGGCTTAACTGCCTGGGTGGGATGCTGACCTTGGCTTAACTGCCTGGTGATGCTGACCTTTGCTCAACTGCTTGGGATGATGACCCTGGCTTAACTGCCTGGGTGGGATGATGACCCTGGCTTAACCGTTTGTGGGATGATGACCCCGGCTTAATTGCCTGGGTGGGATGCTGACCCCGGCTTAACTGCTCTGTGGAGGATGATGCTGATTTCGTTTCGGTGAGTTGACCCTGGCTTAATTGGCATGATGACCGTATTAATTGGGTGGGATGCTGACCCTGGCTTAACTGCCTGGGTGGGATGATGACCTGGCTTAACTGCCTGGGTGGGATGCTGACCTTGCTCTAAATCTGCCTGGGTGGGATGCTGACCTGCTCAACTGCCTGGAGGGATGCTGACCCGAAAGCCCGCTGCCTGGGTGGATGCTGTTTGGCTTAACTGCCTGTGGATGCTGACCTGGCTTAACCGCCTGGTGTGGGATGCGACCTTGACCCCGCTTAACTGCCTGGGTGGATGGATGAGTTGACCTTGGCTTAACTGCCTGCGGGATGCCGACCTCTGGCTTAACTGCCTGGGTGGGATGCTGACCTTGGCTTAACCGCCTGCGGGGCGGCTGACCCTGGCTTAACTGTCTGGTGGGATGCTGACCCCGGCTTAACTGCCCGGTGGGATGCTGACCTTGGCTTAACTGCCTGGTGGGATGCTGACCAGCTTAACTGCCTGGTGGATGCTGACCCTGGCTTAACTGCCTGGGTGGGATGCTGACCTGGCTTAACTGCCTGGGTGGGATGCTGACCCTTGGCTTAACTCGCCTGGGTGGGATGCTGACCTTGAAAGCCAACTTTCTCGCCTGGGTGGGATGCTGACCTTGAAAGCTTAACTGCCTGGGTGGGATGCTGACCTCGGCTTAACTGCCTGGGTGGGATGCTGACCTTGGCTTTAACTGCCT
>NW_026110456.1:0-87500 GCF_024679095.1 Eriocheir sinensis
TGATATTAGGAGACTTTAACCTCCCCATATCGACTGGGCGACACTGTCAGGTACAGAAGGCGAGTCACATAGAATGATCGAATTTCTAGAAGAAAATTATCTAAGCCAAATGGTTTCTGAGCCAACTCGACAAAATAATATACTCGACCTTGTTATAACAACCCAAGATAACCTAGTCAGTAGTGTCACGGTAGGAGAACACCTCGGTTCTTGCGATCATAAATTAGTGCGCGTCGACATTAAAGCTCAATCATCAGTGACTGAAAATAAAGTAAAGGTGCCCAATTTCAAAAGAGCTAACTTCGTAGAAATCCGACAAAAACTAACAGAAATACAACTATCAGATGACGGCAACGTAGAGGAAGCCTGGCTAAGCCTTAAAAATCACTTACTCACTCAGCAGAACACATTCGTCCCCTTGTGCGAGAAGCGAATTAACACTATTCCCAGCCCACCGTGGTTTAATAGCGAAATTAAACAATCAGTCAATGAGAGAAAATTGTTTTACAGGTTAAAGAAAGAACAAAGCACGCCCGAAAACATTAGACTTTATAATGATGCCAGGCGACGAGTAAAAAGACTAGTAGGTCAGGCAAAGCGTAGATACGAAGAAAATATTGCAGCCAACTGTAAAATAATCCGAAATCTTTCTTCAGTTACATAAACAACAGAAAGGCGATCAAAAGTGGTATTGGACCTTTAACAAACAGCGACGGTGCACTAGTGACTGACAGCCAACACATTGCAAACCTCTTAAACAATTACTTTTCCTCGGTGTTTAATACTAACAGTCTTCCTCTCGCTACCACCAACACCAGTACTATTGTAAATCTCGAGCATGCATTGCCTAATTTTGAAATAACAACCGATGAAGTCCTTAAAGCTCTCCATTCACTTAAAACAAATAAAAGTCCTGGACCTGACAAAGTATATCCAGCTCTGCTGAAAGAAACAAAGAGCGAAATACTCTCCCCTCACAACCGTATTCAATATGTCCTTGCGACAAGGCATCGTCCCTTCAGATTGGAAAAAGGCTAACGTGACACCGATTTTCAAGAAAGGAGACAAAAAGTACCAGGTAATTACAGGCCCATTAGTCTAACTTCGGTTGTAGGTAAGCTACTTGAGGGCATAATTAGAGACAAAATTAATTACCTTGAAAGCCACTCATTGATTGGGGACTCACAACATGGCTTCCGAAACAAAAGATCCTGCCTATCAAACCTATTAACCTTTATAACGACCTCTTCACTGTTTATGACGTAACCAAATCACTGGACGTAGTCTATCTTGATTTCAGAAAGCGTTTGATAAAGTCCCGCATCATAAATTACTTTACAAATTAAAGCAAATAGGTATTGACGGTCAAGTAAACCAATGGATCGCGAATTGGTTGAGCAACAGACAACAAAGAGTAGTGATCGACGGATTTAACTCAGAGTGGGCGCCTGTCACTAGTGGCGTCCCTCAGGGCTCGGTCCTTGGCCCAGTGCTCTTCATTATTTACATCAACGACGTGGATGTTGGACTCAATAACCGCATTAGTAAATTTGCAGACGACACAAAGATTGGCAACTCGGTTCTCACTGACGAAGACAGGCAAAGCCTCCAAGAGGATTTGCACAAAATTTCAGCTTGGTCGGATAGATGGAGATGCCCTTTAACGTAGACAAGTGCCAGGTCCTTCAAGTTGGAACGAGGAATAAGAAGTTCGAATACGAAATGCGCGGCGTTAAACTCAAAAGCGTTCAATGCGTCAAAGACTTGGGGTCAAAATCGCGTCAAACCTCAAATTCTCACAGCAATGCATCGATGCAGCAAATAAAGCGAACAGAATGTTGGGCTTCATTAAAAGAAACTTTGTATTCAAGAATAAAGATGTAATACTCCTCGCTCTACAACAGTTTAGTCAGACCCCACTTGGAATATGCGGTACAGTTTTGGTCTCCCACCATGCAAAGGATATTGCTAAATTAGAAGGTGTTCAGCGTCGGGCAACGAAAATGATCCCTTCCTTGCGCAACAAATCCTACGAAGAAAGGCTTACCCTTAACATGTTCTCTCTTGAGAAACGTCGCCTCCGAGGAAAACTGATCGAATGTTTTAAAATACTTAATGGTTTCACGAATGTAGACAGATCAACATTGTTTATGATCGATGACACTTTGCGCACGAGGAACAATGGCGTAAAACTCAGATGTAGACAAGTAAATTCAGACTGCACCAAATTTTTCTTCACCAACGTTGTAGTGCGAGAATGGAATAAGCTTCCACCGTCAGTGGTCCAGTGTAACACGATTGACTCCTTCAAAAATAAGCTCGACCGTCACTTCCTTCAACTTAATATCAACTAGAGTAGAAATGCAACGTTTTGGAGTCTTCTGATTAATGTAAAATCACTTAGGTTTAAGGACAGACCACCAAGTCTGGACCATGGGGTCTGTGTGGTCTGATTTTCTATGTAAATCTATGTATATCTCTCTCTCTCTCTCTCTCTCTCTCTCTCTCTCTCTCTCTCTCTCTCTCTCTCTCTCTCTCTCTCTCTCTCTCTCTCTCTCTCTCTCGGAACCGGACCTCCCAAACGTTACCCTAGAACGGTAGCGTGACTTTTTGCTGACAGGAACATGAATATTCGGTCAGTCTGTCTGTCTGTCTAGCTGGCTGGCTGGCTTTATGGATGAATCTGTGGATGTTCTCTCTCTCTCTCTCTCTCTCTCTCTCTCTCTCTCTCTCTCTCTCTCTCTCTCTGTCCGTCCCATGGCGGGAACCGTTACTTCGTCTATTTTCGTTCACGAACTAGATTATGGCAAGCTTTCAAATTCGTTTCAAATCTTGTGTTGAGGCACATCCTATCACTGTTAATGCTAATTAATATTACCAATCAACTATATACTCTTTAAATAGAAAAAGAACCATGAAACCACGTCGTTTTACAAGTAACGGACGAAACTTTTTGACAAGCAGAATATCGTTCACTTGGAAATTAGACAACAGAAGTTCTTCGTTATATATAGATTGAAAGTAAATCATATATATATATTTTCCATGGATATACTCAAATCATGAGAACATTATAATTGAAATGAAATCACTCATTTATGTGTCATTTTAATCATCCTAAATAATGATATAATAACATGCCTTTACAAACGCTCGCTTGACCGTGACTGGCGGTTGAATGCACACGACGCCATTTTGCACACGGCACCGAGGCGCTTCCTGGCAGGAAGGAGACAACTGTCGATGATTTGGCCAATGCTGACATGTCAACAAAGAAAATAGCCGGGATGATGAAGATCAGTAAAAGAACAGTCCATCGATGGAAAAGGAGGTATGAAGAGACTGAAAGTTTAGAAAATACAAAAAGATGTGGAGGCCCTCGTCACACCACCCGGGAAGAAGGCGACTCCATCATTCAGTCAGCCACCCAGAACCCTCTCACGACGGCAGTCAAGATAACCAAAAACATACAAGTCAACGTTGCAGTGCACACAGAGAGGAGGCGGCTTCATCACCAACCACACGTCGCTGGCGTGGGCTCCGGCTCTCTCTATCGCCGGCTTTCGGCCGGTTAGGTAGCAGCAGCAGTCGTCCCTCGCTCCAAACCCACTTCGGCTGGCGCCCAGCGATCAACTCAGAACTGGCACGGACCAGGGGAACCCGACTGTCTAATTAAAACAAAGCATTGCGATGGTCAGAGATAGATGTTGACGCAATGTGATTTCTGCCCAGTGCTCTCAATATCAAAGTGAAGAGATTCAACCAAGCGCGGGTAAACGGCGGAGTAACTATGACTCTAAAGCGTTAGCCAAAGAGTAGCCCGAAGGTCGAACCCAGGAGGCCTGGGGTAGACCAGAAACATAGTTACTTTTGGTGAGTGGCCTCCACGTGGTCCCGCTGGACACGCAGAGTTGGGGTTTACCCGCCACCCTTCTTAATCCCTGCGTAACTGAGCGCTCATCTCACAGCGATAGCTTTCTTTTCCTCTCTTATTTTCGCCTATCCACATCCAGGATGGCGGAAGCTGTCGCCGGTCGGGGCCAAGACCGCTCCCCTACCTGTCCGGAGTGTGGCTCGACCTACGCCTCCTTTGCGGGGCGCAGGGTTCACCAACGAAGAGCACACCCAGAGACTTTTCATGTCGCGCTTATGCAGGAGACAGTGAACCGACCGAGGGCCAGATGGGACCCCGAAGAGGATAGCCTGATGGCTGCCTTTGAAAGGGACCACCCTGAGCTCTCGGTTGCGGAGCTATGTGCGACCATTTGCGCACAAGTTCTCCCCCACCGTACTCTTGACTCGGTTACATCCCATCGTAAGAACCGGCAGTACCAGGACTATCTGAGATCACTACGCAGGAGTCCGCGGCGGCCTCGTAGACCTAGGGCCGCCGTTGGTGGGTCCCCCGTGAGGGCACGGAGAGGGGGTGTAAGAGCTGAGGAGCGACCCGCGGCTGAACTGGTCGCGCAGCCAGTAGAGGCCCCGGCAGCTTTAGAACTTGCGCTCAGCCGCAGTGGAGAGGGGGAAGAGGCCGCACCGACGGAGAATGACGGGGAGCTAGCCAGAGCCCTGGAAGAGTCCGTTGAGGCGGCCTCAGAAAACCTCTCCATTCCCAAACCTAGAAATCTGGCAGACATCCAGGCACAACTCGATGCCTCGATTCCTCCCCGCCCCCCACGTCTTGCCCCACCAAGATCGGGGCATCACACAAACCTCACTCCATCGAGGTTGCGAAGGAGAAAATTTGCAGCCTTCCAAACCCAGTATCGAAGGGACAGAGGCCGGGTGCTGAAAAAGGTATTGAGTGGGGATGATCTTCTCATCACCCCGGCCCCTCCGGAGGGCTCTTTAACCTTCTGGAAGGGGCTGTTTAGTCAGCCGAGTCCAGAGGACCGCCGGACCCCGGATCTCGTTAGACGGGTCAGCCCATCAGTGATGGGCACCGTCTCGGAGGAGGAGGTCGAGGCGGCACTGAAGGCCACCCCCAAAGCAACGGCGCCGGGCCCTGACGGTCGTCTCATTAGCGACCTGGCAGGGCTCGGGTCTGCCAGGCTTACCTGGGTGGTCAACGAGTGCATCTGGCTCGGGGCTCTGTCCTCCGACTGGGTAAAGGTCAGAACCATCCTGCTGCCCAAAGTGCCATCTCCATCGGAACCAGGGGATCTCCGGCCTATTACAATCACTCCCCTGATCACAAGGCTCATAAACCGGATCTTAGCGAGACGGCTGGACCGGGATACGCCTCTGCCCGCGCAGCAGAAGGGCTTTAAGAGGAGGGCTGCGCCGCAAACATCGTTGTCTTACGGTCGATGCTTAAGTCGGCGCAGAGGGCCCCCTCTAACCTCTATGTTTCGTGGGTGGATTTTAAAAAGGCGTTTGACTAAGTGAGTCACCCATCACTGCTGGGAGCGTGCAGGAGGTTGGGTTTTCAATCTAGACTCACTGAGTATGTCTGCCAGATGCACACAAACGCTGCCACCCAAATTGACGTAGGCGACCCCACTAACATCACTAGGGGCGTCCTGCAGGGGGACCCCCTCTCCCCCTACCTATTTAATATCTGCCTGGACTGGGCCCTGGCTGCACTCCCCAACAACATCGGGGTACAGGCGGGTAACAATAAGATCGGTTACCTCGCCTTCGCCGATGACATGGCGCTACTGTCCTCGACCCGCTCGGGCCTGCAGGCTTCATTGAGTAAGCTCGCTGAAGCCGCTGCACTTCTAGGCCTCGAGGTGGGCTTTGGCAAGTGCGCCACGCTAGGCATTGCAGCCAATAAGAAAAAGAAGACATGGGCCCAAGACACAACCCCCTTTACCATCTTGGGGAGGCCTATCCAAGCACTGGCACCCTGGGAATTTTACAAGTAACTGGGTGTCAACTCCTACGGGGGAAAACTCCTCCGAGCAGTCCACCACGCTCGAGGAAGACAGCTGAGAGTAGCCGGTGGTCCAGGCAGCTCTACGAGGCAGTTGACGGCTCCGGGCTCCGTCAACACCTGGGAGGCGCTCGGGCTCCGAAAATCGGACCTTAAAATCTTTGTAGCCCGAGTCCTTGAGGGAGGGCTGAACATATACAGAGAGTTTCGAAATACAAGTGGGGGGGTGGTCCACCACCCCGGCTAAAAAAGGGCTACCAGTCCCTAGGGCTTGTTGCAAGAAACAAAATATTCTGGCGTCCATTGGTTTGAAGTTTCGGCGCTGTTCAGCGAAGGCCCCTGAATAAGTAGGCGACGTTTTTGGACCCTGTCCCCTACTATACTTTAAACTATTGAAGTTAAATATAATATGCATACTAAGTAATAATGCTAGAGTAAAGTTATAATTAATTAAAATAATTAAATTTAAAAATATACTAAATTAAGAATTTCTTGTAATAAGTAAAAACTTTGCACAGAGAAAAAAAAAGCCAAATGCCTCGTCATCTAATTAGTGACGCGCATGAATGGATTAACGAGATTCCCACTGTCCCTATCTACTATCTAGCGAACCCACAGGCAGGGGAACGGGCCAGCGCCTAACAGCGGGGAAAGAAGACCGTGTTGAGCTTGACTCTAGTCTGATTTTGTAGAGAGACATCAGAGGTGTAGCATAAATGGGAGGTCGTCACATCAGGGGCTTGCTCCGTGCGGCCGACAATGAAATACCACTACTCTGATCGTTTCTTTACTTACTCGGTGAGACGGAATCGGAGCTTCCCCACATGGGATTGCCTCCTGCTTCTAGCCTAAGGCGGCGGAAGGGAGGGCGCGCTTGGTTTCGGCCTTACGTTAGCCTGACCGGGCGTTCGCGCCCGCCGCGATCCGTTCCGAGGACATTATCAGGTGGGGAGTTTGACTGGGGCGGTACATCTGTCAAACGATAACGCAGGTGCCCTAAGGCCAGCTCAGCGTGGACAGAAACCTCGCGTAGAGCAAAAGGGCAAATGCTGGCTTGATCCTGATTTTCAGTACGAATACGGACTGCGAAAGCAGGGCCTATCGATCCTTTTGACTTTATGAGTTTTAAGCAAGAGGTGTCAGAAAAGTTACCACAAGGATAACTGGCTTGTGGCGGCCAAGCGTTCATAGCGACGTCGCTTTTTGATCCTTCGATGTCGGCTCTTCCTATCATTGTGAAACAGAATTCACCAAGCGTTGGATTGTTCACCCATAAAAAGGGAACGTGAGCTGGTTTTAGACCGTCGCGGAGATCTCGATCCCGCGCTGGCCGCGCGAGCGAGAGCCAGGGGCCATACTTATAGAGAAATTGTGTGTTTGACGTAAGTATCGCCATAACTAGGTGAAAAAGTTGTGGCTCTCACCATAAGATTCAGATTGCATCACTACCAACCACGGCGAGGTACCTTATCAGCTCTGTTCTTTTATATCAATACTTAGGTTAAATAATACCGTAAAATGGTTAAAACTATTTACTAAAAATACACTACATCCGTTATATAATTGTTTTAGACGGAATCGTGAGATTTTTAAATATAATGGCATGTTTTTGTCGGCCCCGTTGAAACCAGAGATTTCATGATGGCAGAAGGTTTTCTGAGCTGCTCAGCTCGGACGCGGCGATTTCTTCCCCTCTCTCCGCCGAGCTGAGGAGGAGGAAAGATAACTGGGCTCAGGAAGAAATCTTCTTCCTGGCCCAGTTATACCAAGAGCATAAGGCAGACTTTAGTGTCTGCAATGCCCGGGGAAATGCGGCTGCCTGGACGGCGATCATCGAACGCCTGACGGAGGCTTAATTTTCCCCGTGGCAGGACCACCAAGGACTGCCAAAAGAAGTGGCAGTCAATGCAATCAACGGCGAAAAGGAATATCTCCGCCCTTAAGCAAGCCTTCACTGCCGCATATAAGAAATGTTTCTTATGTTTCACGACATAAAATTATTAGTCAATCACTATACTATGGTACTTCCACTTTTGAAAAAGCAGTGGCAGGTAAAAGGTAAGACATATACAGCTTTATCTAGCAGACCACCCATCAGCCCGGACTCTAGAGGAAGCCGTCCAAGCGAATCAAGAACGAGTTCCGGGGGGCAGCATGAGCCAATGCAAGATGGCGCCACTATAAACATTCGCCTGCGCCAGAACGGGCTGGGCCGACCATCAGGCCCCACCTGGAAGAAGCCTTGGGCCGACCATCACGCCCCACCAGGAAGATGCCTACCGGCGCAACAGGCAGCGACGTAAAAAAAAAAAAAAAAAAAAAGACAAACATAAATATTAGGCAGGCCCAACAAAACTTACCAGTAACATGATCATCTACATATTGCTAGGTGTTTGATCATTTCCCCTTACTCATCCTTAGTCATTTTCCTGTCCCAAGTTTACCTTGAAATATTACTGAAACAATGGTTTTAGAATTCATGATATTTCTTTCTATGAGACTCATGGACACTGCTGAAAACCAAAAAGTGAAGGTTAGTATAACACCCATATAACTCATACAAGCTGAACCTCCCCCCGTCAGAGCACTAGAGTACTATTAGCATAGACCTTTACAGTAATACCTGTAAATCATTATAAGTAAAGAGGTTGCATAAGTTAAAGGTAAGTGAAATGTAATTCATATGATTTATTATCAAATATTGTCTGGTACGTGTGGTATTTAAGGCTGGGGTTGCCTCTGGTTGAGCATGTAGTTGAAGGATGTGGATAAATGTCACCCACATTATTCTAGAAAATGCTTTAAATTTGTTCCTGTACAAAATTGTATATACTTATAAGAAAAGTTATGTTTTTAAGGCATGCAACTTACATTGTTGACATTACTACAATGACTTATATTAAATCTTAATTTCAGGTGATGGTCCAGCTCCTCCTCTCTCACAGCTGGATAGCCTGCCACGATCGGCCAGATGACGTCCTCGATGTTGGGCCACCTACTTCTCCCCTCGTGACCGTCAGCTTCAAGGATAAAAGGTATGGGCTACTTCATCACTTAAGATCGTATTGTTGATGCTATTTCTCGGGTTACCTTTTTTGTTTATTAACATACTGAGAAATAAATTATATAACCCTCACTTTTACGGAACTCAACAAACTTTTCTGGTACAGTTCTGTGTCTGCGGAAAATCACTGATAAAGTTTGGCAGGTGAGTTCAGGGCAGTTCCTTAGTGGGCCGGCAGAATCTGTCCGCCCTATTGTAAACACTTTCATTCTTGTCCCTTAGTGAATCACCTTTAATCTGGAGTCATGAATGGACATTTTTAGTTACAATAATGAAAATCAAAAGAGAACTTAAAGCTCATTTACCGAACAAAGTTTGTAATATATGAAAAGTTTGGATTTTTGGATATGTCGCATCCTTCTCCCCAGTTAGTTTTTTATAGCGAGGATTTATCAAATTGCAAAGTTGCATGATTACCTACTTGGCAGAAGAAAACATATTTGTCAAATTGGACTGTACTAGATTTGCACATTTCCAAGATTGTCGGGGACCCTAAAAGGTATATGTAAGGTGCCATGAAAATAATTTCACAAATGATTTTTTTTTTTTTCTTTTTTGCCATGCGTTAGTGTACATGCTTTTAGTGTATGTCACACAGCAAAGTTGTTGAATTCCTAGAGTTAAATTTGCTGCTGAGCATATTTTAGTAATGTTCGTGCATACATCATTTTTTTTTTTTTCATTATTCTTAGGGTGAAACCTATTTATATATTTTTTTTTTTAATTATTTTTCATACTATATCTAGAGATCAATTTGAAATTATTTTCTCCCTCACTTGGAGTTTCCCAAGTCAATTTCCAGTGTGCTTACCACAAACTAGTTGCTTTTCTTTGTTGTATAAGAGTATGAATAAAAAAAATGTAAATCAACAGTTACCATATCTTTTTTATTTAAATTTTATTTATTAATTCAGTGCATGGAGTACCGTCATTAATTAATAATGGTATACATTAATATTTATTATGGTTCTAAATATATTTTAACATATTAACACTTTTTCAACATGCATCACTTTGAACTTAACCAGCAGGTTACTTGAGGAGGAGGACCCAATATCCACGCAGCCCGGCCCCAGACAGTCAGCCCCTACACCAGCTACCACCCTCACTGCTTCCTCCTCAACCAACCCTCAGGCAGTTCCAGCTATGTATGTTATGTAATTTACGATGATACTTCATTCAGGCACGTGAGATAAGTAGAAGTGAAGATATAAAAAGATAAGTGAGGTATGCTTTTGCCTGAATATGCCCACGTGGGAGGACAGACACGATAAAACAAGCCCACGCTTTAAGGGTTAATCCCTGAATTATCTATGTCATTCTTTTATGTTGGAGTAAATAAATATTAATCATATACAATGATTATTTTTCTTACCCAAAACAGGATGTTTATTACACGGGTACATGCTGGGGCAAAATGGGGACGGTAAACAGTGTTCAGGTAAATGTTATACTGGCCCTGTATTGGGTTAATGGGTTCTTTTGTCACTGGTTTGAAGGGCCAACAGGACAGAGACAGCACCAGAACAACAGTGGTTGTTCCAAAATTTACTTAATACCAAACAATGAAGAAAAACTACTAAAATAATAAGGCATAATAAGAAATAATAATAATAATAATAATAATAATAAGGAATGAATTGTGATTGTCACTGACTTTGTGTAAGTTGTAGAATCACCCCAAAGGTCAAGAAACAGCCATCCATCCCATCCCCCAGAGTTTAAAGTGGTTAATATTGTCAAATAAATTGCATCAGAAAAATGAAACGTTGTAGCAGTGATGACTTGGGCCCATCACAACAGACGACCAGCAAGGAGACGATGTACACACTTTCAGCCGTTGGTATACTCAGAAGCTTCATCAACTTCCCCACCACTCCACAATAAACTGAGTTGAAGCAGCAGGAATGCAGGCAGATTGCAGGACTCAGTAGTGTCTGCCATAATTGAGAGAACACATAAGCAGGGAAAATTTGTGGGAATTAGTTTAAAATATCAATGATATGATTTCTAAAGCTAGGGTTAAAAGTAAATGATTCATGATCATAGTTCTCTCTCTATCTATCTCAGGTAAGTCTGGAGAAATAATGTTATGAGGAGGTGGATTTTACAACTTACATGTGTGGAAGCTTGCCATTTCTCCTCATGGGGATGGTTAGGGTTGGGCAGGGACAGGGTGAGGACCAGCACTGAAAAGTACAGGCAAATTAATGTTGTATTCTAATACTAGTTTCTTATGAATGTTAAAATGATGGGGTTTATACTTTATGGTGAGGCTGTGGCCAAGAGGTCATCGTGCTGGCGCGACATTTGGGTAGTCGTGAGTTCAATCCCAACACTCCCACCTGAATATTTTATGTCATCGCCGAGTAGCTTAAAAGTACCCACAAGCCTCCCAGACGACCATTCTCTGCCCGGAAAGGATCAATAATGATCTGCGGAGGAGTGCATGAGGCAAACAGATGGTGCCACTATAAAACACAAGTCTGTGCCATTACGGATTTGGGCCAGCCACCAAGCCCATCAGTATCGTCAAGACAGACGTAAAACAATAATAAATAAATAAATATTATTTTGTAATGAATTATGAATAGCTACAGCACTTACTTGAAATGAAGATTGACGTATGGCATCCCTCTAGCGCAGACCATCCCGCTGGCTCCGTCCAGCAGCAGGTGCTATCTGCACAACAGGTAGAGGCCGTGCACCCTCACCAGCCTCGTCACCCGCAGGATCCTCTTCCTCAGGTGAACCGATGTGCAGCAAAGCACACACTTCGATGATCCTGCACAAATATGCAGGGGACTTAAGCCTTATTTCCCCATGAAGTATGTGGAATCGTCGCTTCCACTGCCCGATGACCCTCTCCACGATGCATCTGGTCCTCTTGTGTGCACTGTAATGCATAAAATGTATACATTATTGCATTATCGTGAAAACTAACTCTACCACAATAATGACTGCTGATATTAATTAACAAGTGCAACTTCAGCATGGGAGAGTTACTGTTTTATCTAAGGTGATATGTACACCATTAGATGTGACACTCCATAGTATAAATATTAAGTAAGTGGAGAATTACCTCGTCATTACATTGGTCTATGCTCTCTGCTCATGTCTGGCCAATTATCAAGCAAGTTAGCATTTTATCATGCATGCAGTGTATATTGTACATAACTTACCTGTTGTAGTTAGTTTGTGGGCCAGGCAGAGGACCCAAGTAGTGAGTCAACAACCACCTCTGACTAGGATAACCTCTGTCCCCCCGGAGAGACGACCTTGTTTCTTGATATTGGGGACGTTAATTCATTTCTTATTAAATCAGTAACAAACACAATTCCTTCCTTGTTCAGTCTGTATCTTTTAACAAGTTCTGCGTCATTTAAACTGTTCAATATGTCCCGCCTAGGATGAAAAGACCTTGGGAGACGCCGCGCCTCTGCCATGTTTACCTTGCAGCTGGTTCTTGATCTTGATGTCAAAGGTGACTGGGACCACGCTAAGTGAGTCTGAGCCAGTAACCATCCCACACCCAACTTTACAGACGGCCGATTCTGCGGCTCGAAACTACGCGACTTAGGACGCGGAGCCGGTCCTGGGGCTCGGAATACGAGGCTGAGACGGAGTCTTTGCTTTATAAGCATGGGCCCAGGAGCGGGAAGACCGTTACGCTCGGCCCAGCCGCCGACCAGCCATACCCCTTAATCTCGCAATTCCGCGCCAGCGGGCCGCTCCGAACGGTCACCATCGATTTGGTCGTCGCACTTCCAGACAGTGGCGTTTAGAAGCTCACGGCACCGTATCATGCCCCTCGCTCTAGCGATTCTAGGAGCCGAGTTATTAGCGGTTATTGGGTTGGGATGGTGTACAAAGTCTTGTATGTTTGCTAGTTATGGAGTACGTTGTCTGTTTGCGTTGTGTGAGTATGTTTGTGTGTTTGTGATCTTGTACATAAGTGTAAGTCTGTGTGCTTGTCTGGCGTATGTGCAGAGGTTCCATGTTTATCAGTTGTTTGATTCGTGTTGTGAATCCAGACGTTCGAGTGCAATTGTTTGTAATGAACCTAGCCGCCTTGGTGTTGATCTGTGCTAGCGTATCACTGTTTCTGTGTGTGTGAGGATCGTGGAGCACGGACTGAGCTGAGCACCCAAAATTGCTCCTTTTCTCCCGAAGCTATTCCTACACATTACAGCTGAACCACATTTAACTAGACACTTGCGTAGTGTAGGTACGGTACCCGCAAAAAAGTATGCGGAAAAGGCACGGGTTGTGGCATAGGAGTGACCTTCCGTGCTGGAGTAGGTAGGAAGACACCTACCGAACGGGCGCAAGCCACTCCCGGTGAGGTATATATGGGAGGTGAGAAGGGAGCTGAAGCCCTCCAAAGTCCCTTCCCATGTCCTCACTAACCGTTTCCCTATTGTCTCACCAACACCGGAGAGTAGCTCAGCATGCTCTAAAGACAGATCCTCTCTTTATCCACACCACACTACATTCACACAACATATACACCTTTTCCCAAAATTCAAATTTCAAAATGGCGCACCTGTATCAAGCCTCGGAGTCCCCGCCTGGGGGGGGGGGCATAAAATTCACCCAGGGAGGACTCCCCTTCTGGCTGCCGACCCGAGAAGTGTCTTGATAACTCCTCGAACCTCTTTCTTCTCAATTTCTGCAACATTCGCGGTCTTCGCTCTAATTTTCATTCTGTGAAACATCATCTCTCCTCCTCTAAACCTCACCTTCTCTTCCTTACCGAAACACAGGTTTCTGAGTCTACTGACAGCAATCTCTACTCTGTTCCCTCCTACTATCTCTATCCTAAATTTCAATCCAAAGCTGGATGTTGCGCCTACGTGCGCAACGACATCACTTGCTCTCGTGCCCACAACCTTGACTCTTCTGAATTTTCTACCATCTGGCTAAGACTTCATTGTCATTCTATTACTAAATACATCTGTGCTGTTTATCTCTCACCTAACTCTACCAACTATGCAAAATTCTTTGACTATTTGAATTCTAAAGTGGAGCAAATCTTGACCCACTCTCCCTTCGCTGAAATCTCCATCCTAGGAGATTTCAATGTTCACCACCAGCTTTGGCTTTCATCTTCTTTCACTGACCATCCTGGTGAACAAGCCTACAACTTTGCTATCCTCAACGACCTAGAGCAGTTGGTCCAGCACCCTACACGTATTCCCGACCGTCTTGGAGACCGGCCCAACATTCTAGATCTCTTCCTTACCTCAAACCCTTCTGCTTATTCTGTCAAACTGTTCTCTCCGTTGGGCTCCTCCGATCACAATCTTATTTCTGCATCCTATCCTATCGCTCCTGTACACCCTCTGGACCCACCGAAGAGGCGATGCTTCTGACATTTTGCTTCAGCTCGGTGGGACGACCTGAGGATATACTTTTCCGATTTCCCGTGGAATGATTATTGCTTCCAGGATAGAGACCCCTCTGTGAGTGCTCGGCGCATCACAGAGGTGATTGTCTCTGGAATAGAGGCATACATTCCTCGTTCTTTCTCTACTCCTCACGCTAAAAAGCCTTGGTTTAATCACGCTTGTTCTCGTGCTGTCAATGATAGAGAGGCCGCTCACAAAAGGTACCAGAGCCTTCAAACTAATGCTAATTATGAACTTTACATTTCTGCCCGAAGTCGTGCCAAATCTATTCTCCGACTAACCAAAAATTCTTTCATTAATAGAAAATGCCAAAAGCTTGCTTTCTCTAACTTTTCCCGTGACTTCTGGCATCTAGCCAAAAACATATCCTCCAACTTCACTTCATCTTTCCCTCCACTCCTCAGTCCTGACGGCAACACTGCCGTCTCATCTATCTCTAAGGCTGAGCTCTTCTCTCAAACTTTTTTTCTAAAAACCCCACTCTGGACGATTCTGGGCATTTTCCTCCTACTCATCCCCCCTCTGACTCCTTTATGCCTGTTATAAAGATTCTTCAAAATGATGTTTTCTATGCCCTCTCTGGCCTCAATCCTCAGAAGGCTTATGGACCTGATGGAGTGCCTCCTATTGTCCTTAAAAAACTGTGCCTCCGTGCACCTGTGTCACCCTGCCTCGTCAAACTTTTTCGCCTCTGCCTGTCAACATCTACCTTTCCTTCCTGCTGGAAGTATGCCTTCATACAGCCTGTGCCTAAGAAGGGTGACCGCTCCAATCCCTCAAATTACCGTCCTATAGCTTTACTTTCTTGTCTATCTAAAGCTTTTGAATCAATCCTTAACCGGAAGATTCAAAAACACCTTTCCACTTCTGACCTTCTATCTGATCGCCAGTATGGGTTCCGCAAGGGGCGTTCTACTGGTGATCTCCTAGCCTTCTTAACTGACTCTTGGTCATCCTCTCTTAGCCGTTTCGGTGAAACCTTTGCTATTGCGCTGGACATATCAAAAGCTATTGATAGGGTCTGGCACAAATCTTTGCTTTCCAAACTACCCTCCTACGGTTTCTATCCTTCTCTCTCTACCTTTATCTCCAGTTTCCTTTCTGACCGTTCTATTTCTGCTGTGGTAGACGGTCACTGTTCTTCCCCTAAATCTATTAACAGTGGTGTCCCACAGGGTTCTGTCCTATCTCCCACTCTCTGTTGTTCATTGATGATCTTCTTTCCAAAACGAACTCATTCCTACGCCGATGATTCCACTCTGCATTACTCAACTTCTTTTAATAGAAGACCCACCCTACAAGAACTTAACGACTCAAGGCTGGAGGCTGCAGAACGCTTAGCCTCAGACCTTACTATTATTCCCGATTGGGGCAAGAGGAACCTGGTGTCCTTCAACGCCTCAAAAACACAGTTTCTCCACCTATCCACTTGACACAATCTTCCAAACAACTATCCCCTATTCTTTGACAACACCCAGCTATCACCTTCCTCAACACTAAACATCTTCGGTCTATCCTTAACTCAAAATCTCAACTGGAAACTTCATATCTCATCTCTTACTAAATCAGCTTCCTCGAGGCTGGGCGTTCTGTACCGTCTCCGCCAGCTCTTCTGCCCCGCACAGTTGCTGTCCATATACAGGGGCCTTGTCCGCCCTCGTATGGAGTATGCATCTCATGTGTGGGGGGGCTCCACTCACACAGCTCTTCTGGACAGAGTGGAGGCTAAGGCTCTTCGTCTCATCAGCTCTCCTCCTCATACTGATAGTCTTCTACCTCTTAAATTCCGCCGCAATGTTGCCTCTCTTTCTATTTTCTATCGATATTTCCACGCTGACTGCTCTTCTGAACGTGCTTGCCTCCCCCTCTCCCGCGGCCCCGCTGCGCACGACTTTCTACTCATGCTCATCCCTATACTGTCCAAACCCCTTATGCAAGAGTTAACTTGCATCTTCACTCTTTCATCCCTCACGCTGGTAAACTCTGGAACAATCTTCCTTCATCTGTATTTCCTCCTGCCTACGACTTGAACTCTTTCAAGAGGAGGGTATCAGGACATCTCACCTCCCATATTTGACCTTGCTTTTGGACACCCTCTTTGTTTCTTTTGTAGCAGCGAGCAGCGGGCTTTTTTGTGTGTGCCCTTGAGCTGCCTCTTTGTTGTAAAAAAAAGAAAAAAAAAGAGCTTGCCCAAGCAGGTAACAGGCTTAGAACTCGTTATTGTATTACTGGGCAACTACAGTCAGTCAATCAATGTCTAGCAGCTCTCCCAGTCCTGTTTCCCGCCAGTGCCGCATGTGGCTCCGGCACGAACGGATAGTGATTGAAGCTTGCCAGGAAAAGAAATTTCTGCCTTCTCGTGGTGGGACTGGAGTGAGCAACATACGGACTGAGCTGAGCACCACAAATTGCTCCTTTTCTCCCGAAGCTATTCAGAGGGATATCTTATGACTGCGGTAGCGTATTTTAATTAGCACCGAAAGCACATTCATGCCAGACTTGTGTAGCGTAGATATGTCTAAAATTGAAGGAATTCCAAGGGATATCGCGTAACTGAGTGCTCGTATTTTCAATCAATCAGCACCGTACACATTGCAGTTGAACCCCATTAACTATACACTTGCTCACTCCATCGAGGTTGAGGAGAAGAAAATATGCAGCCTTTCAAACCCAGTATCGAAGGGACAGAGGCCGGGTGCTGAAGAAAGTATTGAGTGGGGATGATCTTCTCAGCACCCGGCCCCGGAGGGTTCTTTAACCTTCTGGAAGGTGCTGTTTAGTCGGCCGAGTCCAGAGGACCGCCGGACCCCGGATCCCGTAAGACGGGTCAGCCCATCAGTGATGGGCGCCGTCGCGGAGGAGGAAACATGGAAACATGGACTAGCAGGCAGCAGAAAGCCTGTTGGCCCATTACTAGGCTGCCTGCGTTCAGTGATTCAATCAATCCGTTTGCCATAGGAGTGGCTTGCAGGGAAGGATTAAAGCACTTGTGTATCTACTCTTGGGAACGTTCAGTTCACTCCCGATGCAGCAAAGTGGCGATCAATGCGTTCCTTGAAGGAGTTGATGGTCTCTGCGCTAACCACTTCTGCAGGAAGGCTGTTCCAGTGGCGAACAACTCTATTCGAGAAATAACTCCTGCCGATGTCGGTATTGCATCGCTTTGCTTGAATTGTTTTTCCGCTGTTTCTTGTTCTCAGGTTGGTTTGTAGCGTGAAGAGTTTGGAGTGATCAACGTTGCTGAGCTTGTTCAGGTACTTAAAGACTTGTATCATGTCTCCCCGCAGGCGTCTCTTTTCCAACGTGAAGAGGTTGAGTCGCTCGAGTCGCTCTTCATAGGGCTTCGTCCTCAGTGATGGTATCATCTTCGTGGCGCGGCGCTGTACTCTCTCAAGTAATTCAATGTCTTTCCTGTAATTAGGAGGTCGAGGGGGCACTGAAGGCCACCCCCAAAGCAACGGCACCGGGCCCCGACGGTCGTCTCACTAGCGACCTGGCGGGGCTCGGGCTAACAAAGCTTACCTGGGTGGTCAACGGGTGCCTCTGGCTCGGGGCTCTGCCCCCCGACTGGGTAAAGGGCAGAACCATTCTGCTGCCCAAAGTGCCATCTCCATCGGCACCGGGGGATCTCCGGCCCATCACAATTACTCCCCTGATTACAAGGCTCATAAACCATATCCTAGCGAGACGGCTGGACCGGGATACGCCTCTGCCCGCGCAGCAGAAGGGCTTTAAGAGGGAGGAGGGCTGCGCCACAAACATTGCTGTCTTACGATCGATGATTAAGTCGGCGCAGCAGGCCCCCTCAAACCTGTATGTTGCGTGGGTAGATTTTAAAAAGGCGTTTGACACAGTGGGTCACTCATCCCAGCTGGCAGCGTGCAGGAGGTGGGGTTTTCCATCTAGACTCACTGAGTACGTCGGCCAGATGTACGGAAACGCTGCCACCAAAATTGATGCAGGCGACCCCACTAACATCACCAGGGGCGTCCTGCAGGGGGACCCCCTCTCCCCCTACTTGTTTAATATCTGCCTGGACTGGGCCCTGGCTGCACTCCCCAACAGCATCGGGGTACAGGCAAGTACCAATAAGATCGGGTACCTCGCCTTTGCCGATGACGTGGCGCTACTGTCCTCGACCCGCTCGGGCCTGCAAGCTTTATTAAATAACCTTGCGGAAGCCGCAGCGCTTCAGGGCCTTGAAGTGGGCTTGGGCAAGTGCGCCACGCTAGGCATTGCAGCCAACAAGAAAAAGAAAACATGGGCCCAAGATACAACCCCCTTTACCATCTTGGGGAGGCCTATCCAAGCATTGGCACCCGGGGAATTTTATAAGTACCTGGGTGTCCAGATGGGCGCCGGCGGAGGAGCAACGGCGTACCAGGCACACGAAGATCTTGTGCGGAAGCTTGGTAGGCTATTGAGAGCACCGGCAAAGCCCCAGCAGAAGTTCTGGGGCTTAGTGAACATCATAGTACCTCAGGTGCTCTACCCGCTGGTAAACATGACGGCTACGGCTGGCCAGCTAGGCCGAATCGACCGGGCCATCAGGCGGTTTACCCGGTCCTGCCTCCACCTGCCGATGGATACGCCCCTTGGGTATTTCCATGCGGCAGTAGTGGATGGGGGACTGGGCATACCTAGCCTGATTACGGGTCCCTCGACTGAAGGAGGATCTCCTCCAACGTCTGAGGGTTTCCGAGGACCCGGTGGTGAAGCACGCCGTGGGAGCCGGCGGGGGGACAAATCCTCCGAGCAGTCCACCACGCTCGAGGAAGACAGCTGAAAGTAGCCGGTGGTCCAGGCAGCTCTATGAGGCAGTGGATGGCTCGGGGCTACGCGGAGCCTCAGAGACCCCTGCCTCATCAAAATGGATAAACGACGGCACCCTTCTCCTCAAAGGGGGTGACTTCTGTCGAGCGGTTAAGCTGCGTGGTAACCTGCTCGTCACGAAGACCCGTTCTGCGAGGGGGAGGCGGGTGGATGATATAAACTGCGACCTCTGCCGCAGACACCCGGAGAGCCTGGGCCACATCATGCAGCGATGCGCTGCAGTCCAGGTTGCTCGTACACGTCGACACGACCGCATACTTGACTATGTTGCGGGTAGGCTTGAGGATGCGGGCTTTGCTGTTAAAAAGGAAACCGGCCATACCAATTGTTGTCAGGGTCCGCATCCCTGACATCGTAGCCACCCGCCAAGGCCTGGGCTCGGTGGTGCTTGATGTACAGGTGGTCGCTGGTGCGGTTGCAGGGGATCTGTACACAGTCCACCTTAGAAAAACCGCCATTATGATGTTCCTGACATCAGGCGGTGGGTCCAGGCCGAAACAGGGTTCCCTCCAGTATTTTCCTCCATTACATCTAGCTGGAGGGGGATCCTAGCCCTCCCAACCGTTAACATCTGGGAAGCGCTCTGGCTCCGGAAAACAGACCTGAAGATCTTAGTGGCAATAAAATAAAATTAAAAGATAACGTAAAATAAGAACTTCTTGTAATAAGTAAAATACTTTGCACATAGAGTAAAAAAAAAAATAAAAAATAGCCAAATGCCTCGTCATCTAATTAGTGACGCGCATGAATGAATTAACGAGATTCCCACTGTCCCTATCTACTATCTAGCGAACCCACAGGCAGGGGAACGGGCCTGAGCCTAACAGCGGGGAAAGAAGACCCTGTTGAGCTTGACTCTAGTCTGATTTTGTAGAGACATCAGAGGTGTAGCATAAGTGGGAGGTCATCACATCAGGGGCTTGCTCTGTGCGGCCGACAATGAAATACCACTACTCTGATCGTTTCTTTACTTACTCGGTGAGACGGAATCGGAGCTTCCCCACGTGGGATTGCCTCCTGTTTCTAGCCTAAAGCGGCGGAAGGGAGGGCGCGCTTGGTTTCGGCCTTGCGTTAGCCTGATCGGGCGTTCGCGCCCGCCGCGATCCGCTCCGAGGACATTATCAGGTGGGGAGTTTGACTGGGGCGGTACATCTGTCAAACGATAACGCAGGTGTCCTAAGGCCAGCTCAGCGTGGACAGAAACCTCGCGTAGAGCAAAAGGGCAAATGCTGGCTTGATCCTGATTTTCAGTACGAATACGGACTGCGAAAGTAGGGCCTATCGATCCTTTTGACTTAATGAGTTTTAAGCAAGAGGTGTCAGAAAAATTACCACAGTGATAACTGGCTTGTGGCGGCCAAGCGTTCATAGCGACGTCGCTTTTTGATCCTTCGATGTCAGCTCTTCCTATCATTGTGAAGCAGAATTCACCAAGCGTTGGATCGTGGGAACGTGAGCTGGGTTTAGACCGTCGCGAGACAGGTTAGTTTAACCCTACTTTTGGCAGTTGTGTCGTTGATACAGCAGTCCTGCTCAGTACGAGAGGAACAGCAGGTCCGGACATATGGTTCCGCTCTTGGTCGATCGGCCAGTGGAGCGAGACTACGTCCGTGGGATTATACCTGAAAGCCTCTAAGGCAGAATCCCGGCTGGATGACCAACGATACCGCGTATGGCCTGCATCGGGATGGTCACCATTGAATTTTCGAGAGATTCGCTCCCCGCTCGTTCACTGGCGGGGCTAGAAGATGGACCCGTGCAGAGGGAACACGGGAGTGCCTCGACAAACAGGTTCAGGCTCTCTCCCCCCTAATAGAGAACACCCAGATGCTGATGTGCCGTACCGAATCGTTCGCAAACGACTTACGTACCGTTCACAGTGTTGTTGGCGGCAAAGCAACATCCTCACTGGGAACTCCCAGTGTTGGAGGCATCTAACACAGATGTATCTAATTTCCATGCACAATTTTGATCTAACTCAATTTATGGTCACACTTTTTAATAGTTGCCCAAACTGTTAACTCGCTTAAATTTCTAACAATGGCCTCTGCGTTCAAAGATTATGACTGAATGGAAAGTCAAACATAACAATCTTGAAACGAAATTCGATGGTGGAGAGGCCCTCCACCGAGACTGTGCCCACTCCAGACGAATCTCCTGCTTCACGGGAGTACGAGTTACTTGCCTCACAGGCTGACCCCCAGCCTGCCTCACAGGCTAACCCCAACCTGCACCACAGGCTAACCCCAACCTGCTAACCCCAGCCTGCTTCACTGACTAACTATCAGCCTGCCTCACAGGACAACCAGGATGTCGGGTTGTTCCAGGTGCTGGCAGACACCATGGAGGATGAGTTTGAGACTTGGTTGAGTTCTGTGGTCGTTCACCAAACGGCCGCAGAAAACGTTACAGCTATCCAGGTACCAGACTGGATGACATTACCGCAGCGTGCGATGATGAATGCCGATCGAAACACCCTCTTTGTCATTCACGCGGGGACAAATGACGTAAAGACAACACGTTCTGAGGAACTGCTTGAGAAATACCGCCGGATGATCAAGCAGTATAAACGTAAAACGGATGCCAGTAACATCATGGTCGGTACCGAACCTAGCAACAACAGACTTCAGTCTTTGCTCACAAGAAAACGTCCAGTTCGTGATGGCATCCAAAGTCCGTTCCAAGACGAATATATATATATATATATATATATATATATAATAAATAAATGTACTGCAATGACTGAAATTATAATTATAAATATAGTATACTAAAATAAATTTCCATGATAAATTATAAATTCAAACTAAGTACGAATCTTGAAGAGTATAATTATCAGTCACCTAATATATCTATTACTGGCGATAATGAAACTTCATTGTCCACTTTGAATTTATGAATGATTATATATCAAACCATTTAAATTTATATTAAATATGATGATATATCAGCTCTAATTTACCATATCCTTATTATTCTAGTTCAATTATCTTTCCCATAGTTAATGTTAACATTATTCCACTACCTGAACAAAAAGAAAATCTAAATTATTAATTAGTCCGTATAAAAAAACATTATGCAATATATTATTACAGTATTAGGAAAAGAATGTGAGAATTTACAAAAAAAAAAAAGAAATAATGTAAAGAGGTCATCGAGTGAGTTGAATGAGTTATTTCTAGTTAGTTAGCCAATCTTATGTATTACTTACACACTACTACAACATAACATACAAAGATACATGATAAGAACTTCAGCACTTACCTTACCAGTTAGTTATGATTCAAAAGCTTTTAGATAAAAAGAAAAAGCGGTAGTTTGAGGGTAGTAGCACATTGAGGAGGATATATATATCATATCGGTTAGCGCGAGGGGTGACTTGTTGGGGATCGGTTATCATCAAGAACATTTATAATATTATTCACGTCCATTTTTTTCATTGGTTTTTCAGATGAGACACTGGTAATGGACCCATGTACTGAACTACGTTTTCTACAAAACGCGGTACCTCGCCAAAACCATATAAAACGGACTAATACCTCTTCCTCGCCCAATCTGATTCGCATTTCAGCATACGCCCTGACTTGGGGGAGGATGATCCATATCTCATCACGTAATATTTGAATAAATTCTGTTGTTTCTAAGAAAGCTCTGTGGATCGCTAGCGTCATCTGGAGGTATACTAAACAATCGCCCTCAAAGGCGTATTCCTTCTGATGACTTCTGCGCGCTGTCTCTCAACATTATCTTCATCAGCGGGCGGTGTCACTATCAATATTGCCGTCACCAACGCTCCTTCCTCCTCCTCCTCGCTGGCACGTTGTTGGCTGACCTCATCATTGCTTGCAGCTGGACAGGCGTCTCCACTCCCACGTTGCTGGGCGTCAGCCTCCACCTTCTTTTCCCCCTCCGCCCTTTCTCTGACAGGGGTATGCGCGGCAAACCCCCTGTCATCATCATCATCATCATCATCATCATCATTAATAGCATTGTCGCTACAATCTTCGCCCTCCTCCTCCTCCTCTTCCTCTTCCTTCTCTTCCTCCTCCTCTTCGTCCCATTCTCCGCCGCTGCTGATAGTAATGTCAGCGAATCTATCTAGCTCCTCCTTTCTCTTTTCATCGAAACTCAAGCAAACATCATCATCCATCTCCTCCTCCTCCTCCTCCTCCTCCCCGTCCTCCTTCTCCTCCTCCTCCTCCTCCTCCTCCTCCCCCCAGTCCTCCTCCTCCTCCTCCTCCTCCTCCTCCTCGTCCTCCTCCTCCTCCTCCCCGTCCTCCTCCTCCTCCTCCTCCTCCTCCTCCTCCTCCTCCTCCTCCTCCCCCTCCTTCTCCTCCTCCTCGCCACTGTCGATAATAATTCCCATGAGTTTATCTATCTCTTCATCGAAACTCAAACAATTACCGTCCATATCCTCCTCTCCTTCGCCACTCCTGTTAATAATGTCCATGAGTTTATCTACCTCCTCATTTATATAAAATATACACAAATCATGTGGATTTTTCAAGCTCATGTATATAAAATATGCGCAAATCACACGGACGTCTCCCCACAGCGCTCACGCTAGCCCAAACACGCCCATGTTTCACCGGGGGGCGTCAATGGTCGCTGGAGGGAGGCGCGCCCCGGCATGGCGTGAAAGATAGTGGTGGCTCCCCAGCACGGAGCGAGGGGCGCCCTTAACCGATCCCGGCAGGAGGGCGACGCTCAGCGCGTAGCACACCCTTTTGGTCGGTTTGACTGACTGTCGTCCAATTTTCATATATAAAATACGGTCGTGGGAAATCGGAGGCGTGTATACGCCGCTTAAATCACACCGATAGCGCACATTGCCCACGCTCTTTTTTCATAGACGAAACGGTTACGTATATACACCACTTTACTCATGCTCGTGTCTCCCTTCGCTTCGATTGTCGCAGATGAACTGAAGAGGCGCAAGGGACGGCGTGGCGTGGTGGTCGCTGCTCGGAGGCAATAAATAACTCGGTCACCAAGCCGAGGCCTTGCTTCCGCTGTCCTACTTTTTTTTTTTTTTTTCCCCGTTCTCGCTCCTCTCTCTTTCTCTCCTTATAAGTTTATAAACTATACTTTTCACAGACTCAGTCGTGATAAAATGAGCAACTTTTCTTCAATAAATTTCCCTGGGTGGAGGGAGGTGGGGTAATGGTAGTCACAGGCCTCCGCCCAACAAGCCGACGCTCACATAAGGGGTGGGTATAGAAGGGGGTAAGGGGGGGGGGGGACATGGCGGTGTGGGCACGCCGGAAAGGCGTAGGGGACCAAGCCGCATGCACGCTAGTTTTTTCCCGCCCAAACACGCATGTCGTGCTCCAAAACTCGAGCCTTAAGTCCACCCGGCAGGAGGGTGACGCCCCGGTACGGTGCGAAAGGAGGCCCCTAGCCGATCCCCCGGCACTGGGGCGAAAGGACGCCCCGGCACGGTGCGAAAGGACGCCCCTAACCGATCCCCCGGCACTGGGGCGAAAGGACGCCCCTAACCGATCCCCCGGCAGGAGGGTGACGCCCCGGTACGGTGCGAAAGGAGGCCCCTAGCCGATCCCCCGGCACTGGGGCGAAAGGACGCCCCGGCACGGTGCGAAAGGACGCCCCTAACCAATCCCCGGCAGGAGGGTGACGCTCAGGCACGGCGCGAAAGGACGCCCCGGCACGGTGCGAAAGGACGCCCCTAACCGATCCCCGGCAGGAGGGCGACGCCCCGGCACGGCGCGAAAGGACGCCCCTAACCAATCCCCGGCAGGAGGGTGACGCTCAGGCCTCCGGGGGGTAGGGGGAGACACGATGGCGTGGGGACGCCGGAAGGTGGTGGGAGTGGGGGGGTAGGGGGGGGTATGTGTGTGTGGGGGGGGGGAATGGTCACTTTGGGTAGCTACCCCGGTGGGTAGTGGGGAGGTCCCCTCGGCGGCTGGCTGGCTGGCTGCCCGCCCGGCTGGCTGCCCCGGCCGACAAATTCAACGTATAGAATTTTTCGACGTCATTTCTGGCGCTAATTCTTGATCATGGTTGCGAATTTTTTTGGTCCCGTCACTGTCGCCAATACCTACTACTGTATAGTATGTGTAAGTGATGTACAGTCGCGATATGAAGTGATGTCGCCGCTCTCAAAATGTTTCGTACGGGAGCATTTGAAGGTAACGGAAGTGATGTGTATTTATTGTTTATTATAATGTTCCCTTTTAATGATAATCTATAATACGTTGTGATGTAAAACATGGTAAAATAACGTAGTAGTACCTGAGTTACAATTATACATTCATTTGCTTTAAAAAATGCGACTGCGAATGTCATGTGTTGTCTTCAGTACTGAAGACAACCTTGAAACGATTTAGCTCACGTCGTGTGCTTATCTTTGCAAAACTGTTGTTATATGTTGTTTAGATTTATATATATATATATATATATATATATATATATATATATATATAGATATATATATATATATATATATATATATATATATATATATATATATATATATATATATATATATATATATATATATATATATAGCTCACGTTGTGTGCTTATCTTTGCAAAACTGTTGTTATATGTTGTTTAGATTTTATATATATATATATATATATATATATATATATATATATATATATATATATATATATATATATATATATATATATATATATATATATATATATATAGCCTGGTCAAACTCTTTCGCCTCTGCCTGTCAACAGCTCCCTTTCCTTCTTGCTGTAAGTATGGCTTCTTACAGCCTGTACCTCAGAAGGGTGACCGCTCCAATCCTCAAACTACCGTCCTATTGCTCTACTTTCTTGACTATCTAAAGCTTTTGAATCAATTCTTAACCGGAAGATTCAAAAGCACCTTTCCACTTCTGACCTTCTATCTGATCGCCAGTATGGGTTCCGCAAGGGGCGTTCTACTGGTGATCTCCTAGCCTTCTTAACTGACTCTTGGTCATCCTCTCTTAGCCGTTTCGGTGAAACTTTTGCTATTGCGCTGGACATATCAAAAGCTTTTGATAGGGTCTGGCACAAATCTTTGCTTTCTAAACTACCCTCCTACGGTTTCTATCCTTCTCTCTGTACCTTTATCTCCAGTTTCCTTTCTGACCGTTCTATTTCTGCCGTGGTAGACGGTCACTGTTCTTCCCCTAAATCTATTAACAGTGGTGTCCCACAGGGTTCTGTCCTATCTCCCACTCTTTTTCTGTTGTTCATTGATGATCTTCTTTCCAAAACGAACTGTCCTATCCATTCCTACGCCGATGATTCCACACTGCATTATTCAACTTATTTTAATAGAAGACCCACCCTTCAGGAACTTAACGACTCAAGGCTGGAGGCTGCAGAACGCTTAGCCTCAGACCTTACTATTATTTCCGATTGGGGCAAGAAGAACCTGGTGTCCTTCAACGCCTCAAAAACACAGTTTCTCCACCTATCCACTCGACACAATCTTCCAAACAACTATCCCCTATTCTTTGACAACACCCAGCTATCACCTTCCTCAACACTAAACATCCTCGGTCTATCCTTAACTCAAAATCTCAACTGGAAACTTCATATCTCATCTCTTACTAAATCAGCTTCCTCGAGGCTGGGCGTTCTGTACCGTCTCCGCCAGTTCTTCTCCCCTGCACAGTTGCTGTCCATATACAGGGGCCTTGTCCGCCCTCGTATGGAGTATCCATCTCATGTGTGGGGGCTCCACCACACAGCTCTTCTGGACAGAGTGGAGGCAAAGGCTCTTCGTCTCATCAGCTCTCCTCCTCATTGATAGTCTTCTATCTCTTAAATTCCGCCGCAGCTTTGCATATCTTTCTGTCTTCTATCGATATTTTCATGCTGGCTGCTTCTCTGAATTTGCTAACTGCATGCCTCCACCCCTGCCGCGGCGCCGCTGCACTCGACTTAAAACTCATGCTCATCCCTATACTGTCCAAACACCTTATGAAATAGTTAACCAGCATCTTCACTCTTTCATCCCTCACGCTGGTAAACTCTGGAACAATCTTCCTTCATCTGTATTTCCTCCTGCCTACGACTTGAACTCTTTCAAGAGGAGGGTATCAGGACACCTCTCCTCCCGAAACTGACCTATCTTTCGGCCACCTCTTTGGATTCTTTTAGGAGCAGCGAGTAGCGGGCTTTTTTATTAATGTTTACTTTTTGTGCCCTTGAGCTGTCTCCTTTTATATAAAAAAAAAAAAATATATATATATATATATATATATATATATATATATATATATATATATATATATATATATATATATATATATATATATTCTGGGTCATTCCATGAACTGCCTTCTGCAGTTATTAATACACACGCACAGTATGACATGAAGCGAGTGGACAGTTACTGGCGTTACTTTGCGTTTTATTGATTAAGAAACGATCAAATAATAAGGTTTCACATTAAACACCTTTTATTCACTATGATGGCTTCTTATCATAAGCATGGGCACTGAAATATATAGTAACATTGCTCAGTAACGATGATGAATGAAGAATGCCTTCATAGGTAGGGTTGCCATAATTATCTGAACTATTAAAATTCCGGACGCCTCTACGAACACTCAACCATAGCCTAATGTTTGACAACGCTGGGATTATCCTACCCACCAGCACCACCACCTCCATTTCAAAGCTATATATTCTTATTTCCCCACCTTCCTCGATTATTCTATGGCACTTATAAGCTGTGGACATGTTCCACTGATCACCTCCAAGCATTAGAAGTCTACATGAAGCTTTTGTCATCGTTATATTGACCAAGAAAGGCAATGATGTTTGCGATCGGCGGCAAAGAGTCAGTTACAAAACACGACTATTCTTTTTTTTTTTTTTTTTTTTTTTTTACGTGGCGGCCTATAGCGCCGGTAGGCCCAAGGCTTCTTCCCGGTGGGTCCTGATGGTCGGCCCAGCCCGTTCTGGCGCAGGCGAGTGTTTATAGTGGCGCCATCTTGCATTGGCTCATGCTGCCCTCCAGGAGCTCATCTTTAATCCTGGAATCTAGAGTCCGGGTTGATAGGTGGTCTTCTGGACAGCATGTGGGTAGTTTTAAGCCACTCGGCGGCGGCTGAAAATGATTGAACTCGTCCTCCTGAACGCGGTGGTGTTACTCTGTCGATTCAGCCACCGCCTCCCCTATTCTGAAGCTATTTATTTTATTTTTCCATCTCCGACTATCCCTCGGTAGTTATAGGCTGTGGGCATCTTCCCTTGATCACTATCATGCATTAGAAGTCCACGGAAAGCTTTTGTAATCGTTATGTTGACCACGAAAGGCAAAGAGTGAGTCAGGGCTGAATAATAGGTATGGTGCGCGGACGATGACGTCATCACACGAGAGTATAAATTAAATAAATTACGACATCCTAGCTTAGGATATCGACTAAGTATGCATGTCCTATATAGTGTGCATATGTTAGATTTAGTGTTGTCAACAATGATCATGAAAAGATAATTTTACTTTCTGTTTGAGTAATATGTTGATATTTGGACTTCATTTGACTTGTTCCTTGCTGAACGAAAACACTTTGTGTCAAAATATTTCGACAACCCTTCGTAAGACACCATTGAATATTTATTTTCTATTTTTTTTCTAGCTTCTAAAATATATTAAGTTAAATTATGATGAAGATACAGGACAATAATGGTACTCTTGAAAATATATAACGATACTTGCGTGATCGAAAATAAACGTACACGGCGACATCACTTCATATCGCGACTGTACAGGAACTATCATGTGTAGGTTAAAGAGCCTCAAGCAGCTTTCTTATTTTATTATGTTCTTATGGTCATATTTTGAAAATACCATTTTGCGTTAGTTTTTTTTGTCTGATAAGTGTTTGCTTCGAGATAGATTTTTCTTGTTGCAATTTTTTTTTTTTTTTGCGGTTTCTATAGTTTTCCACAAGAAAAAAACTTTCACCGTACTAAAACATGGAAAATTTTGCAGTTTTTCCAACTCTCCTTTTGAAAATACAGTAGTTCTGCCACGCTTAGAATATTGCAAAACTGTCTGGGATCAACACACTCACAATAATATTAATGAGCTAGAGGCTATACAGAATAAAGCAGCTAGATGAATCAGACATGATTACAAACATCCTGCATCTTACTGAAACAGGACATTAAATTAGACTGCTTTTTACACATGTTTGCTTTACTCTTCTTCAAGTTATGTCCTTGTGTAAGACAGGTATAAACCAATTTATATGGCCTGGTATTATGTAACTTTTATAAGTGACTGTACTTGTCTATTTGTTGTGTAATTTTCTTTAGTATTCTCATTCCAATATTGCATGAGACTATTGCTTTGTATTACTGTCCGATTATCTTTCTTTACTTTGTGTATTATTATGAGACCAATATTTCTTATCATATTTACTTTTGCTTGTGTATCTGTGTTCATGCATTTTCTATTATGCACAATGCATGCCATGTATCTATATGGCTGCATATATTTGTTGTATATAATTTTCTAGACAAATACAACTGAACTTCACCTTTATAGCATTGTTTCTTTGTCCAAAATACACTAATTAACTGATGAGTTTCATCAGCCGTCATCAACCGGAACCCACACCCTTCCGGACGAACTACAGGCAAATAAAACGGGCGAACAACGCGGAGAAGGGAGAGAAGACGGGTGACGGGCAGGCGAGCGGTGCTCCGTCGCTCCGCGCCCTGCAGAAGGGGTGGGTAGGTACCGGTACCAGTACCGGTACTGACGGTACCAGCTAAACGGTACGGTACCGGTACCAGATTGCTCGGTACCGGTACCAGTTGCTAGGATTTATTTATTGGATTTATTGATAATTCTTCATGTCCGATTTTTTTTTTAGGTTGGTAATAAATATTGTTATTGTTATTAGACTATGATCGAGTATATCCATAATAACTATACATGCTATTTTTTTTCTTCGAAAAAATAAATATTCACTTCATTCAGAGAGAGAGAGAGAGAGAGAGAGAGAGAGAGAGAGAGAGAGAGAGAGAGAGAGATCACCACTCAGTGAGTGGATATCTCGGTGATATGGGTACTCGACTACTCGATCATAGTCTAATAACAAAAAAAATATTTATTAGCAACCTAAAAAAGAAAAAGAATCGGACATCAAGAATTATCCAGTAACTCCAATAAATAAATAAAATAATAAAATAATGGAAAGGGGAGCTGTGATGGAAACAGAAAGCAGGACAAAATGGTGGGAACTTGGGGAGACGGTCAGCGGGGCAGTGACTCAGCGTCAACACACAGGGCCCATATCACATGGAGGCGGGCGGAAGCCGAGCGTCACTAAGATCCAAACGGTACCGGTACAATCGGCAATGCCTCCTGAGCGCTGGCCGAGGCAGTCACTGCCGGGTAAACGGCGGGAGTAACGGACTCAGGCCTCGCGAGCGCTGGCCGAGGCCAGCGGGTAATCGGCGAGGGTAGGTCGCTCGCCCTTAATGGTTCGCATTGCCTCTTGAGCGCTGGCCAAGGCAGTAACTGACGGGTAAACGGCGGGAGTAACGGACTCAGGCCTCGCGAGCGCTGGCCGAGGCCAGCGGGTAATCGGCGGGGGAGGTCGCTCGCCCTTAATGGTTCGCTTTGCCTCTTGAGCGCTGGCCGAGGCAGTCACTGACGGGTTAACTGCGGGAGTAACGGAATCAGGCCATGCGAGCGCTGGCCGCGAGGCCAGCGGGTAATCGGCGGGGGTAGGTCGCTCGCCCTTAATGGTTCACTTTGCCTCCTGAGCGCTGGCCGAGGCAGTCACAGACTGCTCGAGTGACGGGTAAACGGCTGGAGTAACGGACACGTCAAGGAGACACTGGCCCTTCATACGACATACAATTTGGTGTGTGGCGGGTAAACTTTGCGTCTTGAGCGCTGGACGAGGCCCTCAGTCATGAATCTTGTGGAGGGTAAACGGGGGGGGGGGGGGGGGGACCGCGCCAGCAAGTTAGGGCTCGTTTTGCATCGAGAGCGCTGGCCGAGGCCAGCGGGGAATCGGCGGGGGTAGGTCCCTCGCTCCTAATGGTTAGCTTTGCCTCCTGAGCGCTGGCCGAGGCAGTCACTGACGGGTAAAAGGCAGGAGTAACGGACTAAGGCCTCGCGAGCGCTGGCCGAGGCCAGCGGGTAATCGGCGGGGGTAGGTCGCTCGCCCTTAACGGTTCGCTTTGCCTCCTAAGCACTGGCCGAGGCAGTAACTGACGGGTAAACGGATGGAGTAACGGACTCAGGCCTCGCGAGCGCTGGCGGTTAATCGGCGGGGGTAGGTCGCTCGTCCCTAATGGTTCGCTTTGCCTCTTAAGCGATGGCCGAGGCAGTAACTGACGGGTAAACTGCGGGAGTAACGGACTCAGGCCTCGCGAGCACTGGCCGAGGCCAGCGGGTAATCGGCGGGGGTAGGTCCGTCGCCCTTAATGGTTAGCTTTGCCTCCTGAGCGCTGGCCGAGGCAGTCACTGACGGGTAAACGGCGGGAGTAACGGACTAAGGCCTCGCGAGCGCTGGCCGAGGCCAGCGGGTAATCGGCGGGGGTAGGTCTC
This sequence comes from Eriocheir sinensis, assembly GCF_024679095.1. Lineage (NCBI taxonomy): Eukaryota > Metazoa > Arthropoda > Malacostraca > Decapoda > Varunidae > Eriocheir > Eriocheir sinensis. The sequence goes on from NW_026110456.1 coordinate 31,739, forward strand.
TCGCCCCATGGTTCGCTTTGTCTCCTAAGCGCTGGCCGAGGCAGTAACTGACGGGTAAACGGAGGGAGTAACGGACTCAGGCCTCGCGAGCGCTGGCGGTTAATCGGCGGGGGTAGGTCGCTCGTCCCTAATGGTTCGCTTTGCCTCTTAAGCGATGGCCGAGGCAATAACTGACGGGTAAACGGCGGGAGTAACGGACTCAGGTCTCGCGAGCGCTGGCCGAGGCCAGCGGGTAATCGGCGGGGGTAGGTCTCTCGCCCTTAATGGTTCGCTTTGCCTCTTAAGCGATGGCCGAGGCAGTAACTGCCTCTTAAGCGATGGCCGAGGCAGTAACTGACGGGTAAACGGCGGGAGTAACGGACTCAGGTCTCGCGAGCGCTGGCCGAGGCCAGCGGGTAATCGGCGGGGGTAGGTCTCTCGCCCTTAATGGTTCGCTTTGCCTCTAGAGCGCTGGCCGTGGCAGTCACTGACTGGTAAACGGCGGGAGTAACGGACTCAGGTCTCGCGAGCGCTGGCCGAGTCATGCGGGTAATCGGCGGGGGTAGGTTGCTCGCCCTTAATGGCTCGCTTTGCCTCTTGAGCGCTGGCCGAGGCAGTAACTGACAGGTAAACGGAGGGAGTAACGGACTCAGGCCTCGCGAGCGCTGGTCGAGGCCAGCGGGTAATCGGCGGGGGTAGGTCGCTCGCCCTTAATGGTTCGCTTTGCCTCTTTAGCGCTGGCCGTGGCAGTCACTGACGGGTAAACGGCGTGAGCATCTGAGTCAGGCCTCGCGAGCGCTGGCCGAGACCAACGGGTAATCGGCGAGGGTAGGCCGCTCGCCCTTAATGGTTCGCTTTACCTCCTAAGCGCTGGCCGAGGCAGTCACCGACTCCTCGAGTGACGGGTAAACGGCTGGAGTAACGGACATGTCAAGGAGACACTGGCCCTTCATACGAAATACAATTTGGTGTGTGGCGGGTAAACTTTGTGTCTGGAGCGCTGTAGGAGGCCCTCAGTCATGAATTGTGTGGCGGGTAAACGGGGGGGAGGGGGGGGGGGGGGTTAACGCGTCAGCACATAATGGCTCGTTTTGCGGACACGTCAAGGAGACACTGGCCCTTCATACGACATACAATTTGGTGTGTGGCGGGTAAACTTTGCGTCTTGAGCGCTGGACGAGGCCCTCAGTCATGAGTCATGTTGCGCGTAAACGGGGGGGGTAACGCGCCAGCACCTGATGGCTCGTTTTGCCTCGTGAGCGCTGGACGAGGCAAGCGGGTAATCAGCGGGGGTAGCTCGCTCGCACTTAATAATGGTTCGTTTTGCCTCTTGAGCGCTGGCCGAGGCAGTCACCGACTCCTCGACTGACGGGTAAACGGCTGGAGTAACGGACATGTCAAGGAGACACTGGCCCTTCATACGAAACACAATATGGTGTGTGGCGGGTAAACTTTGTGTCTGGAGCGCTGGAGGAAGCCCTCAGTCATGAATCGTGTGGCGGATAAATGGGGGGGAGGGAGAAGGGGTGGGGGGTGGAGGGGACGCGCCAGCACCTGATGGCTCGTTTTGCCTCGTGAGCGCTGGACGAGGCAAGCGGGTAATCAGCGGGGGTAGCTCGCTCGCACTTAATAATGGTTCGTTTTGCCTCGTGAGTGCTGGACGAGGCAAGCGGGTAATCGGCGGAGGTAGGTCGCTCTCCCTTAATAATGGTTCGCTTTGCCTCCTGAGCGCTGGCCGAGGCAGTAACTAACGGGTAAACGGCGGGAGTAACGGACTCAGGCCTCGCGAGCGCTGGCCGAGGCCAGCGGGTAATCGGCGGGGGTAGGTCGTTCGACTTTAATGGATCGCTATGCCTCTTGAGCGCTGGCCGAGGCAGTAACTGACGGGTAAACGGCGGGAGTAACGGACTCAGGCCTCGCGAGCGCTGGCCGAGGCCAGCGGGTAATTGGCGGGGGAAGGTCGCTCGCCCTTAATGGTTCGCTTTGCCTCCTGAGCGCTGGCCGAGGCAGTAACTAACGGGTAAACGGCGGGAGTAACGGACTCAGGCCTTGCGAGCGCTGGCCGAGGCCAGCGGGTAATCGGCTGGGGTAGGTCGCTCGCCCTTAATGGCTCGCATTGCCTCTTGAGCGCTGGCCGAGGCAGTAACTGACGGGTAAACGGCGGGAGTAACGGACTCAGGCCTCGCGAGCGCTGGCCGAGGCCAGCGGGTAATCGGCGGGGATAGGTCGCTCGCTTGTAATGGTTAGCTTTGTCTCCTGAGCGCTGGCCGAGGCAGTCACTGACGGGTAAACGGCGGGAGTAACGGACTAAGGCCTCGCGAGCGCTGACCGAGGCCAGCGGGTAATCGGCGGGGGTAGGTCGCTCGCCCTTAATGGTTCGCTTTGCCTCTTAAGCGCTGGCCGAGGCAGTAACTGACGGGTAAAAAGAGGGAGTAACGGACTCATGCCTCGCGAGCGCTGGCCGAGGCCAGCGGATAATCGGCGGGGGTAGGTCTCTCGCCCTTAATGGTTCGCTTTGCCTCTTAAGCGATGGCCGAGGCAGTAACTGCCTCGTAAGCGATGGCCGATGCAGTAACTGACGGGTAAACGGCGGGAGTCACGGACTAAGGCCTCGCGAGCACTGGCCGAGGCCAGCGGGTAATCGGCGATGGTAGGTCCGTCGCCCTTAATGGTTAGCTTTCCCTCCTGAGCGCTGGCCGAGGCAGTCACTGACGGGTAAACGGCGGGAGTAACGGACTAAGGCCTCGCGAGCGCTGGCCGAGGCCAGCGGGTAATCGGCGGGGATAGGTCGCTCGCCCTTAATGGTTCGCTTTGCCTCCTAAGCGCTGGCCGAGGCAGTAACTAACGGGTAAACGGAGGGAGTAACGGACTCAGGCCTCGCGAGCGCTGGCGGTTAATCGGCGGGGGTAGGTCGCTCGTCCCTAATGGTTCGCTTTGCCTCTTAAGCGATGGCCGAGGCAATAACTGACGGGTAAACGGCGGGAGTAACGGACTCAGGTCTCGCGAGCGCTGGCCGAGGCCAGCGGGTAATCGGCGGGGGTAGGTCTCTCGCCCGTAATGGTTCGCTTTGCCTCTTAAGCGATGGCCGAGGCAGTAACTGCCTCTTAAGCGATGGCCGAGGCAGTAACTGACTGGTAAACGGCGGGAGTAACGGACTCAGGTCTCGCGAGCGCTGGCCGAGGCCAGCGGGTAATCGGCGGGGGTAGGTCTATCGCCCTTAATGGTTCGCTTTGCCTCTAGAGCGCTGGCCGTGGCAGTCACTGACTGGTAAACGGCGGGAGTAACGGACTCAGGTCTCGCGAGCGCTGGCCGAGTCATGCGGGTAATCGGCGGGGGTAGGTTGCTCGCCCTTAATGGCTCGCTTTGCCTCTTGAGCGCTGGCCGAGGCAGTAACTGACAGGTAAACGGAGGGAGTAACGGACTCAGGCCTCGCGAGCGCTGGTCGAGGCCAGCGGGTAATCGGCGGGGGTATAGTCCAGTAGAAATTGACCGGAACCCAAACATTTAAGGTAACAGCCAAATTTTTGCACAATTACCTTCCTTAGGGCATCAATTGAATGTAAAAAAAATTCAACAGGAATCAACCTTGGGGAAATATGTTTTCTTCTCACAAATTCAAAATGGCGGACAAATGGCTTCCGGTAAATTATGAACAAGCATAGTTCTTATTATAGATATCACATAGATACCAAATTTATATCTCTATATATGTTATTATAGTATTTGAATACAACCTGATGAGATTTGAGTATATTCAGCTACCTTTTAGTAAGATTGAGTACGTTATACTGTTCCTTAATGTCAAAATTCTGTTATAAAATATATCTTTGAAGAAAAATGTGTTAAATGATGAATTTGCATTTCCCAGCTTAGTACAGTGATATACATGTCATTGACTACAGATCTAAATGCTATGGAAATCATATATTACATAACACAAATTCAAAATGGCAACAAAACACAACTGTCATTGTATACAATTAGATGACAGTAATCACGCTATTGTGGCACAGAAGCACTCTAACACAGCATGTTAAGGCAGTACATATTTGATGTGTGACAATTGACAAAACACATATATCTCATCACATGTTCATTAGGGATCATACGTGCCAGAGATTTAAGCAGGTAAGCTGAATGCCTTGCCAAATCAACATAAACACAGATAGTCAGAAAGTGTCATTTGCTAAGTAACTAAGTGAGACATAACACTGTTTTTCAGTAGATGAATTCACACTTATGATTCCCCATCATCATCAGTCTCATCGGTGATTTGATATACTGGTGGGAAGTTTTCACATTGGCCCTCGCACTTGCAATGAATGCTACACGGCAGACGTTTCTTAGCACAACTGCAGGATGCACACAGCTTCTTGCTACTCTTGCAAGAACAGCGAATTTCACGGAGCAGATCTGAGGGTGCAGGAGCCATATCCGTTATTATTGGGACCACAGAACCAGCCTCCAGCTTGAAACCATACTCCTCCTTGTTGAGGACTGTGCGTAGATTACGCCAGGTACTAACTTGGTGGTGGACTCGCAGGCAATGAAAGTAACATGCTCTACTGGTAGGAGGCATCCGTTCAATGGCTACATACTTTGGGAGATCATGTAAGTAGCGAAGTTCATCCAAGGCTTTTGGTGCCTTAGATCCACCTTTGTAGAATGCTGCCACAAACTGTTCCCCAACACGATGCAGCTCCTTTGGTGAAGCACCTGTTTCACCAAATATGAGAATGTCTGATCTCAAACTTTGTGCCGACTGAAGAACTTTGAGGACTTTCACCTTTCCTATCCCAAACAGGGCTGATGTAGTGTCACAACCTGACATTGCATGTGCAAATGGTAAACACCTGCACCTGTCGATACATAGAGCTTCTTGGGCAACCTTTATAGAGATCACATGTGCTTTGGTCTGCAAACAAATATTGCTTGAATTGCTGGAGTGATACATCAGCAGAATCAATATATCTGTGTCATCAGCCAATACACATACGTTTGTGTGATCCTCAGCAAAGTCTAGTGCCTTGCGCACAATGACCACATCTGCATCACCCTCATCACCAGCATGTGTCACCTGGATACCAGCCTGTCTCAGATACATGCCTAGCAAGTTGACGAGGTTCTGCTTGTTACGCACGTTTGAAAGGAAGCCAGTCTTATTGGTGGGAACACTTGTCCTTGGTTCCACAACCATGTCAGGAAATGATGCCTGCTGAACACGACGGCGCTTCTGCTCACTGTCTTTGTTGTGCGCACTTTGTAACTATCAAACACAACACACAATGGAACACTAGCTCTCTGATGTTGAATGACAGCACCAACATATGATTCACAGACAGAGTGCACTGTCCCAACCTTTGGCCATGCTAGACGATACAGGAGGGCACATCCATCTATCACAGTTGCTGCAGGCTGTTCAACAGGATGTTCAGTGATGTTAGGACTCATCTTCATTATGTGTTGTGCCAGTTGGGACTTCTGCGACTTTCTCATGCTTCCGTCATCTTGGAAAAGGGATGGTGCAACAGTTGCAAGCTCATATGTGAAAATGCTCTGATCAGGGGGTCCATTGACATATGCAATGGACAGCAAACGTTGCTGCAGCTCAGCAGAAGACATACAGATATCCTCATTCTCGACACGGACAGGCTTCCTCATGACATTGAATGTGCGTGCCTGATCAGACCTCTTGAGTACTATGTCACCAAACCGTTTACCTGTCAGCTTATTGTGTATGTCAGTTCCAATCTGTTTGGCCTCATCTACATTGACACGGTCATCAGCAATCAGTCCAGATGAGATGTTTCTCAGTTCTGAGCTACCTGCACTGCTGAAGGGATTGTGACTGCGAAGAAATGACACAAACTTCTGCAGATCACCAAAGTCACGCTTACGACAACCGGGAGTCATTTCTCGGTGTTGTTCTGACCAGGTTCCAGTGGATGTTCCCGTAAGAGCTCTCAATGCATCACAATAGTACAGGATATAAATAAATGTAGTTCAGCTGCAAATAGGGCTACATATCATTGCGCAGCTATGAAATAATGTAATTTTTAATGATGACCAGTGAACATAGGGTTTATTTTAGGCCATTTTTATACGATTTCAGGCTATTTTTGCATGAAACATTCCTTTTTTGTAGTATTAGTAATTTAACCCATGAGAATTGCATGAACTTAACACACTCACTCAGTTTTTGCAGGTTATTTCAGCTTGTTTAGTATTTTATATCACATTCTTTGTTTACGCTATTTTCTCATTTTTTTTGCGGAACGTATTATGCATGTCTACCAAAATCCAAGTTCCCCAAGGTTGATTAGTGTTGAATTTGTTCTGCTGGTTAAGGGGACTAATATGAAGGTTTTTACACAAAAAGCTGGCTGTTATCTCAAATGTCTGGGTTAGGCCAAAAATCTGTTAATTTCTACTGGACTAGTAGGTCGCTCGCCCTTAATGGTTCGCTTTGCCTCTTTAGCGCTGGCCGTGGCAGTCACTGACGGGTAAACGGCGTGAGCATCTGAGTCAGGCCTCGCGAGCGCTGGCCGAGGCCAGCGGGTAATCGGCGGGGATAGGTCGCTCGCCTGTAATGGTTAGCTTTGTCTCCTGAGCGCTGGCCGAGGCAGTCACTGACGGGTAAACGGCGGGAGTAACGGACTAAGTCCTCGCGAGCGCTGGCCGAGGCCAGCGGGTAATCGGCGGGGGTAGATCGCTCGCCCTTAATGGTTCGCTTTGCCTCTTAAGCGCTGCCCGAGGCAGTAACTGACGGGTAAACGGCGGGAGTAACGGACTCAGGCTTCGCGAGAGCTGGCCGAGGCCAGCGGGTAATCGGCGGGGTAGGTCACTCGCTCTTAATTGTTCGTTTTGCCTCTTGAGCGCTGGCCGTGGCAGTCACTGACGGGTAAACGGCGGGAGTAACTGAGTCAGGCCTCGCGAGCGCTGGCCGAGGCCAACGGGTAATCGGCGAGGGTAGGTCGTTCGCCCTTAATGGTTCGCTTTGCCTCCTGAGCGCTGGCCGAGGCAGTCACCGACTCCTCGAGTGACGGGTAAACGGCTTGAGTAACGGACATGTCAAGGAGACACTGGCCCTTTATACGACATACATTTTGGTGTGTGGCGGGTAAACTTTGTGTTCGCTTTACCTCTTGAGCGCTGGCCGAGGCAGCAACTGACGGGTAAACGGCGAGAGTAACGGACTCACGCCCTGCGAGCGCTGGCCAAGGCCAGTGGGTATATTGTTGTTCCTCAAGGACGGCTTACAGTGTTGCACTTTCGCCGCCTTATAACTGTACGTCTGTGCATTGTTGCCAGGTATAGTATATACTTCCTATTTAATCATTTGCCTGTACTTCTCATCAACATGTCTCTCTCAGATTTGGAAGCTTGGAAAGCTCAAGCAGTGAGTTTGGGTTTCTCTGGCGATGATATTGGTAAGTTTGTGCTACAGCAGCAGAACATTTTGCGTGAGGAACGTGCTGCTGAACGACAGGAAAGGAAAGAAGAACAGGAACGTGCTGCTGAACAACAGGAACAACAAGAAAGGAAAGAGGAACAGGAGCGACAGGAAAGGCTGGAACTAGCGAGAATGCAGGAGACAAAAATTGGCAAACCGAGAGTCAGAAAAGGAACGATTGAGGGTGGAGGCTGAACGATTGAGGGTGGAGGCTGAAAAGGAAGTTGAACTCACTCGTATAGCTGCACAGGGTTCATCTACTCCTCAGGCAGTGTCTCACGAGGAAAATGTAAGTAAGCCCCGTTTACCTCAGTATAAAGAGGGAGAAGATATTGCTTCTTATCTGGTACAGTTTGAGAGAGTTGCTGATTTGCGTAAAGTACCTCCTGATACTTATGCAGTAGGACTTGGTAGTTTGGTTACTGGTAAGGCTGCTGATATATATATATATATATATATATATATATATATATATATATATATATATATATATATATATATATATATATATATGTATATATATATATATATGTATATATATATATATTACCTGAAACTACAAGTTCATATCCCATCCTTAAGAAATAACTCCTCACCGGGTTCCATAAGACTCCAGACGGTTATCGGTCGGAGTTTCGCAGTGTTAAAATTAGGAGTGGGGAAAGTTACCAGCAGTTCTCTACTCATTTAACTAGACTATTTCAGGCCTGGTTAGAGACATCGAATGTTACCGATGATTATGACTCTCTCAAAAATTTGCGTGTCTTTGTGAAGGAACGCCTACCAACTACTCTGTTGGCCGCTGTACAGCTTGCTGAAAATTGGGTGTCTGTTTACAATGTGTACTCCAAGCCACAATAGCCACAATTTGGCCATCTCTTTAGTAAGAAACCCTCTAAGCCATCTTCCTCCTTGTCTAAAGCACAACCTTATCAGGCTACTCCCGCCAAGGGCAGCTCGTCGGCTATACGGTGTCACAATTGTGGAGAAGAGGGCCATATTCGGCCTCGATTCCCCAAGAACCCCAGAGCGTTCAAGGACGACACCGCTGCTCAGCCACATAAGGTAGGCTTCTGTTGGGGGGATCCTAGTGTTCCTAATTACAGAGCTTCTGTCACTATTAATGGTGCCTGGACTTCCTCCATTATCATATATACTGGTTGTTCATGTATCATCGTCTCTGAGGACTGACGCTGATGTTAGTAACTGTCAAGTAGCTCATGTCACAGATTAGTTGGGGCGTTTTGATGAGTTCCTGGTACTGCGTTATCTTAGATGTCCATATTATACTGGATGGACAGACGTAGTCCGGGCCCCTACTAAGTCTGCTGCTGCCTTAATTGGAAATGTTTCAGGGGTAAAGGCACCAAATGATTCTGATAGCTTCCATACTTCTCCACCGGACATCCAGCCTGCTGTTCTAGAAAGTGTTCCACGGCCTCTTTGCACCTCTTCTGTATGTCAGATTTTACCAGAGGATGCCTGCACTCCTGACGTGCCTGAGCCACTTGTTGCCCCTGTCGCTACCATTGATGAACATTCTGCCAAACACACCAGTTCTGCACAGGTCCATGTTGTATCAACACGCTCCAGTAGAATGAAGCGTCTACACCCCCTTGCCCTACCAGCCTTGCAGCCACTGTCTATAACTCCTGATGAGTTCGGACAGTTACAGGCGTCGTGTACTTCTCTCAACGAGATAAGGGGTAAGGCTGATTCTGCTGTTATTGACCAAGTTAGGAATGGCTCCACCTTTCAGTTTATTATGATTGACGGTCTTCTGTACCGCAAGTGTCTAATGTCTAGTAGACCTGATAAGGTAGGGAAGCTAACACTGGTCGTCCCTCGTGACTGTCGCCAGATCATCATATCTGTTGCCCATGAGAGCCCTCTCGCCGGCCACTTCTCCCACAGGAAGACTGAGATGAAAATCCTAGAACATTTCTTCTGGCCAGGAATGGGAGTAGATATAAGGGCATTTTGCCGTTCCTGTGACAAGTGCCAGCGGTTCTCTTCTAAGGGAAGGGTTCGCCCGGCTCCTCTGAAACCGATGCCAGTAATTACGGAACCATTTTACAGGGTTGCCATTGATCTGGTGGGTCCCTTGTCACCTCCGTCTTCAGATGGTCACAGGTATATCCTAACTCTGATTGATTTTGCTACGGGTTTCCCGGTAGCAGTACCCCTAAAGGATATTGATTCTATATATGTGGCTGAAGCCCTACTTTCCATCTTTTCCCGTGTTGCTATTCCTCGGGAAGTGTTATCAAACCGAGGTACTCAGTTCACCTCCAACTTGATGGCAGAACTACATAAGCTACTTGATGTAAAGCCTATCTCTACTACACCCTTCCACCCCAGCAGCAACGGTCGCATTGAACGACTTCATGGACCTTTGAAGGCCTCGCTGAGGAAGCTCTTTGAAGACAAACCTAAGGAATGGCATAGGTATTTAATACTAACTGTGTTTGCCCTCAGAGAAATTCCCCAAGACAGAACTGGCTTCTCTGCATTTGATTTATTATACGGCCGTTCCGTGAGAGGACTTTTAACTGCTCTGCGAGATTTGTGGGAGGATCATAACATCCAAGGGCAGGAGAGAAACTGTTTCCATTATGTGATTGAGCTCCGGGATAAGCTGTCAGAGTGTGCCAAGAGAGCGGCACAAAATGTCAATATAAGTGCCCGCCGATATAAAGCCTACTTTGACGTGGGATCACAAGACCGTCAGTTCCGGCCCGGAGATGAAGTGCTCGTATTGCTGCCGAGCGAAACAAGTAAGCTACTTATCGCATGGGAAAGGCCCATACGAAGTATTAGAGAGACGTTGTAAAGTTGATTATTTGATTGACATTCCTAGAGGTCCTAAACTTTATAATGTGAACTTGTTAAATAAATATTTCCGTCGAGTACAATCTATGCAAGCATCTGTTCTGGATGAGAACTCTACACTCGAGGATTCGAGTCCAGAAGCAGACTGGCAGAAGGCTACTCTAGTCATCAGAGTCGACGACTGCCAAGATTATTCTAATCAGTTGCCTCTGACCCCTGATGGTGTGACCGACGACCAGCAGGACACCGAACCCGAGATCGGTTCTCACCTGGCTGATTTACAGCAAAAAGGATTAAGAGACCTAGGTGAATTCCTCGACGTATTCTCTAACACTCCTGGTTGCACTAATACCATGGAGCATGATATTTCGCTCACAACCACATACAGAGCTCGGGCTAAGGTTTATCCGGTCCCAGTTCACCTCAAACCCTATTTTGAGAAAGAGGTGGAAACACTCCTGCAGCAAGGCATCATTCAACGCTCCGCATCCCAGCACTCTTCACCTGTAGTGATGGTAAGAAAGCCAGATGGCTCCTTTAGAGTGGCAGTTGATTATCGTCAATTAAACTTTTTTTACAACAAAGGAGGCAGCTCAAGGGCACACAAAAAAAGAAAACAATAATAAAAAAAAAGCCCGCTACTCGCTGCTCCTAAAGTAAATGAAACCGGTTTACAGGTATGGACTTCCGTAGTGAAAAGTCGCGTCTGAGCAGCGACAAGTCAACTCTAGGGAGCTTGCCATTGTTGGATGACTCTGACGCGGATAAAAGCTATGATGTTGAAGTGGAGTGCAAGTCACTTAAACGGCAGCATGGGTCATTGTACTCGTCAGAGGAAGAGGCCTTATTGGCTTTTACAAAAGACCTCAACAAGCGCAAGAAAAAAAGGGAAGAGGATCCGAAGCCAGGCTGAAGTCACTGGACTGATGAACCTGAACAGCCCACACCAGCTATAGAAAGCCCTGAAGGTACGGGCTGTTCTCTCAACGGTAATAATTTGACATTGGTAAATATGTTCGTTAACTGGGTTCTTACATGGGACTCTTTCCTTACATAAGCTTCTGCTCTAGTAGAGGTGAGCTTCTCAGAGGACACTGCAGCCTCAGCGAAGGACAGTACAACAGCCTCTTCAGATTAAAATGTAGAACAACCTGAATCTGCCCAAAAAATAACTCAAAAGGAAATAACTATATATAATTATTGGCTTCAGCCACCGACGGCTTGGAGCCTGAGGAAATTATGAGAAAGGGACAACTGAACCTTACCAAGCGGCGGAAGGTGCAGGGAGCTTTTGCCACTTACGGTAGGGTTCCAGCCCTGACATAAATAAGGAACATTTCAAGATTGAAGTTACCTTTCATAAAGAAGAAAAAAAAAAAAATAGAGATCCAAGAGAGAGAGATAGAGATGTTGCGACTAGCTGAAGGGTTCTGGGAGTCCGTCAAAACTGAACAAGCCGACATGCTCAAGGCGCTTGTTGTACGGCATGGGCTACGCGCAAGAACAACACCTCGCATCAGACGACAGTGAGTATAGGATTTTGTCAACGAATCGATCTGCTTATAAATGTGCTAAAGTTAATGCATACATAAGAATGTACTCATAAACTAATTGCCGTTTATATATTTCAGACACCCGTGTCCAATGGCAGGATGCAGCGGAAGAAGTATCAACATTAGACGGCGCATTAGTCAGTGCCATAGATACTTGACGGTAGACGAGCAAGCAAAGCTCATCCGCAAGTATAAGAACTTACAACAACATGTCAAGTCAATGAGCACCAAAAAGCCTTCAACCAAACAAATTACAGGTGCAACTGTCAAAAAGTACCCAGAAAGGGAATGTAGTCTGTGTGATAAGAGGGTGAAACGGTTCGATATACATGTAGAAAAAGTTCACCGGCTTCAAAGAAAATCACAGGACTTCATCAAAGTAATGCGGCAATCTCTGGTTCTACCAGATGAAGTTGAGAAAATACAGCCGGTGAAAGTGGCAGCAGGAACAATGGTAATTACACGGAATGATGGGGTAAAGGCGTTTCTCCTACACTTTGAAGACTACTTGAAGAATAATTGTTATCTGATTGACAGCTCCAGGCGGGCGCATGTGCGGATAGTGAACGACGTTCTCACCCACCAAATCAACTATGAGGTCCTGACCATTCTCAACGGCCCAGCGATTTGCAAGTTGTTTGATAATATGGATAGAACTGAACCTCCTCTGGGATTCCTAGAATCAAAGAATGTATTGAAAGTGAACACCATTCGTAATTTTATCGAAGCTTGCCAGCGAGCGGTAGATTGCCTCGCCTTGTACGACCTGGATATTTATCAAATAGATGACCAACAGAGAGACTACAAAACTCATCAAAGTAATGAGTGGTATGTAAACATATCCTATGTGTTGTTTGCATATTTTTGCTATATTTATATGTTTGTAATACATATTGGTAAATATATAATTTTCTCCCCCAGTGAAACTACGGAAGGAGGAAACAATTGAAATGGGCCAAGCTAGACGCCAAAAAGAGAGGGAAAATGTGACCCTGAAAGTCATAGGAAGGATCATGACCTCAGCCTACGTCAACAACACGTTAGACATTGCCAGTCAATCTCTAACCGATCCTGCCTCCAGACCCGCGACCAAGACAGACATAACCCGCCTGAGAGACGTCCTCATCACCACGATGATGATTAAAAATCTCAGGCGCCCAAAGGAGTTTGCAGAATTTGCGCTGGCGGTGTACCTGAAGATGAAAGAGAGGAAGGACCCAAAGACTGGTGTTGCAGATTACATTGTGCAGATTGCACAACACAAAACTGCAATACAAGGTATATAATGCTGTGGTTTATATCATAGAGTATCAAATGGTCTTCGAAGACCTGAAAAAAAAAATATCCTCATGAGGGTATAACCTAGTGTTTTCTTCCAGGTCCCGCACTCATTTTTATGAATCAAGCTGAGCGGCAGACACATGAGGCTCATGTAATATACTCAGAGTCAAAGCTGTTGCCACCGACACCGTGACCGGTGTAACTCATCCCACTACGTAAGTAAACTGCTCTGTGAGCACGTATTTAACTTTAAGATTCGAAAACAATTGGTCAATAATCATACTGATTATACCCATACGTAATGTTCTATTTAATCTTATATCTAGAGCTCCAGCTGGCGATGTGCCCTCTGTGATGCTCGCTAACCCTTCAGACAAGGCTGACAATGAGGAGGGCCGCTCTAGGGAGAGAGAGTTTCCTGGTGCCCGATGCCCCCTCTAAACCACAAGGGAAGCAAGCTGATGTCAGTGAGGAAGAGTAAGTAGAGGCAACTTATGTAAAGCGGGTATCATGAACATAGCTGTGTGTAATGAACAAAGCAACGTGCAGTTGTTCAGGCCTAGGAGAAGTGTCATTTTCAGAAGCGTCGTGTCATCTGGAAGCGACTTTCCAGGCAATGTCAGCGTGATGACATCCTTGGGAACCGCCAATATGTTAGCTGTACTCCATATTGACACTGAGGATATGGCAGAGGCAATGCCATTAGACACCGCAAAAAAATGCAAAGACATTACAAGCGCTATGAAAACGTGTAATAGGAGTAGGAGGACGGATTCCGTGATGGCACTGTGGGAGGAGGTTCGAGAATACATGGTCGAAAGGGACTCCCGCTACGCCCCCTGGTCGGCTGAAAAACTTAGAAATAAACATAAATATATCAAAAGTGCAGAGGCGTCCCTGAAAAAAAAAAAGTAACCTCCCACAAGGTCCAAAGTGAGTTGTAGCCTAGATTCAAGTATAGGCATAAGTTGGTTTGTTTAAGGTATTAGTCTGGATTAAGTGTGTACTATAAAATAAATAAAAAATGTATTGTTTGCATATGAAAATGTTAAAATAATTGTAACATGTGCCTCATGTAACCTCCTACAAGGACCAATGTGTACTAGAGCCTAAATTTAGGTGTAGCCATGATAATGTGTAAGGTTAACCTAATTGTTTAATAAATATAGCATAATATATTTGTTTCAGTTTCCTCATTGTCCATTCTCTTAATTCATCTCATCTCATCATCATGCTAACCAAACTTTTCTATCTATAGGGACTGGCACGGCTCTGGGGCTTTTCCCCACCTCGTGTGTTGCTCGAGATATGGAAACTATATCCTGTAACCCTGAAACCTTCGGGGAGTTTTAGCCACAAGCATGCTTACCAGTTAGCAGCCCCGCTTATTTTGACGATCCCTGTGCTGGGCTCAACAGCGCAGGGGTACGTCTTACGAGTCAAACCTTTCTCTCAACAGGCTTCTTTCCCCACCAAGGAAGGGGCGCCCTGTACCTTCAGCTCTTTCGAGTTTGAAGAAAACTAATGATGTGTGTAAGGGTATCAAATACTCTTCCAAATAATGCTTGTGGTTCCGTCACGCAACCTGACGACGTACACCTCAACCACGAACCTTGTACACTCTTTGTGTATCATTTGCTAAAACATTCTCGGTTTCCATGGCCATCCTTATTACTTGTAGGGACGGCCACACTACCTAAAAATAGAATGCGCTGGCGGCCAACGAGATTCAGCATAATGGAACTCGTGCTTGCTACTTAGGTAAGCATGATATGGCCGAATGGCCACACAATGGGGCGTAGGTAATGATATTGAATATCACATTATGCTCCTTATAAAGCATTTGAATTGTTCATTTTAGCAACAGAGGGAAACAAGGAGGGCAGGAGGGTCAGGAAAAGTACCTACCCGTAATACACATACCCTTACACACATTGGGGTAGAAAACTATAAATGTAAAAAATGTGGGAAAATATTCACCCAGAAGAGTACCATTGATGCACACACCCTTACACACATTGCTGTAAAAAACAAAGATTATAAGGATCGTCGGAATTCACCCGGAAGAGTATATACAATACCTACACTTACACATATTGGGGTAAAAAAACTATGAATAAGAATATGTGGGAAAACATTCACCCAGAAGAGTACTCTTGATGCACACACCCTTACACACACTGTTGTAAAGAACAATGCATGTAAAGAGCGTAGGAGTTCATCCGGAAGAGTATTTACCCTACGTACATACACAAAATATTCATGAATAAGCCCAGATTTTATGCCAACATGATCGAAGCGTTACGGAGTTTTCGTCCAAATACCTTCTAACTCCGCCTCTTGGTAATGAAATTGTTCAAAATTTGTCTACAGACGGCTTCAATCGCTTTCAAACTTGATCCAGAATATAATGACGTTAACGTTAACTCTTAACATGAGCCCACAGGGCTCATGTTAAGAATCGATAGACTATAGCGTGTTAATATTTTTTTTTTTTTTTTTTTTACATTGCAGCCTATTGCGCCGGTAGGCTTCTTCCGGTGGATCCTGATGGTCGGTCCAAGGCTTCTTTCCGGTAGGTCCTGATGGTCGGCCCAGCCCGTTCTGGCGCAGGCGAGTGTTTATAGTGGCGCCATCTTGCATTGGCTCATGCTGCCCTCCCAGAGCTCATCTTTGATCCTAGAATCTAGAGTCCGGGTTGATAGGTGGTCTTCTGGACAGCATGTGGGTAGTTTTAAGCCACTCGGCGGCGGCTGAAAAATCCCAGCTTGGTGGCACCGGGCGGGGATTGAACTCGCGTCCTCCTGAACACGAGGCCGTTACTTTGACGACTCAGCCACCGCCTCCCCAAATATAGATAACAAAAGATTCATATGGGGTTATATGGATTTAAGGCTTAGGTTTTAATGTGTAAATATGGAGAGAGAGAGAGAGAGAGAGAGAGAGAGAGAGAGAGAGAGAGAGAGAGAGAGAGAGAGAGAGAGAGAGAGAGAGAGAGAGGGGAATTTATATAGAGAAAGAATGAGAATTTTAAGATTTGCCACGTAGGCAACCAACCCTTTTTCATTATTTATAGAATTATAATCATTAATCATATAATATCCTATACTTTAATTTAATACGTGCTTCATTTTATGAGTAAGTACTAAATAAAATCTGACATTCCAAAGAGAGAGAGAGAGAGAGAGAGAGAGAGAGCCCGCGCTCGCCCATGAGGCTGCGAGCCGGCTCAAAGCGGCTTGCCGTCTCACCGCTTGTTTCGCCAGCTAAGCTGCGTTTGCGCCCACGGAGGCAGCGAAGGAATTACGCTGGGGGCGACACAGAAGGACGACTATCCTCTTCTTTCGGTGCGTGCACTGACCATGCTGGTCCAGTCCCCCTCGACCTATCGCTGCGAGGCTGGATTCTCAGCAATGATGGCACTGAAAACAAAGGCACGCAGTAGACTTATGGTTGAGAATGACCTGAGGTGTTGCCTGTCGAACACTGCTCCTCGTTTTGATGTAGTTATGGCTGCAAAACAATGTCAGTCCTCCCACTGATTGAAGAAGTAGGTTTTATTTTATGTGTGTTAGTTCCATGGATTTTGAAATAGCACTTGTAGGAGATCTGTGGCATTTTTCAAGGTCTTTTATTTGTAATATTTTTTTTTTATAAATCAGGATCTTCACATAGTTTTGTTTTACCTTACCTTTACATAAAGGTAACCATTACAAAAGTTATTATAGGGGTCACGGTAATACCCTGGAAAGTCTCAGGGGGTCAAACAATGAAAAAGGTTAAGAACCACTGCCCTATCTGGTAGTAGTAGTAGTCGTACTAGTAGTAGTAGTACTAGTAGTAGTAGAAGTAGTAGCGGCACCACTTAATGGGAGTCAACGCCACAACGCACTAGCCAAATCTGGCAGTAATAGTAGTAGTAAAAGTAGTAGTCAAAGTAGTAGTAACCACCATACCACCATCCTAATGAATGAGACGGGATCTGGACTTAACAGCTAAGGTAGTGGACGTAAGCTCTCACTCGGTATCTCAAGATATGTCCCTAAGTGTTAACCGTTTTTATGTGTAGTTTTTAAGGTGGCGAGTGTTAAGTGTTATGTTTAAGGCGCGAACTGTTATCTCACTTTTCACAGGGCCGGCGTTACCGTTGTCCTATTTCACAATTTTTTTTTTTAAACAAAGGAGGCAGCTCAAGGGCACACAAAAAAAGAAAACAATAAAAAAAAGCCCGCTACTCGCTGCTCCTAAAAAAGAAACAAAAGAGGTGGCCGAAAGGAAGATCAAATACGGGAGGAGAGGTGTCCTGATACCCTCCTCTTGAAAGAGTTCAAGTCGTAGGCAGGAGGAAATACAGATGAAGGAAGATTGTTCCAGAGTTTACCAGCGTGAGGGATGAAAGAGTGAAGATGCTGGTTAACTCTTGCATAAGGGGTTTGGACAGTATAGGGATGAGCATGAGTAGAAAGTCGAGTGCAGCGGTGCCGCGGGAGGGGGGGAGGCATGCAGTTAGCAAGTTCAGAAGAGCTGTCAGCGTGGAAATATCGATAGAAGATAGAAAGAGAGGCAACATTGCGGCGGAATTTAAGAGGTAGAAGACTATCAGTATGAGGAGGAGAGCTGATGAGACGAAGAGCCTTAGCCTCCACTCTGTCCAGAAGAGCTGTGTGAGTGGAGCCCCCCCACACATGAGATGCATACTCCATACGAGGGCGGACAAGGCCCCTGTATATGGACAGCAACTGTGCAGTGGAGAAGAACTGGCGGAGACGGTACAGAACGCCCAGCCTCGAGGAAGCTGATTTAGTAAGAGATGAGATATGAAGTTTCCAATTGAGATTTTGAGTTAAGGATAGACCGAGGATGTTTAGTGTTGAGGAAGGTGATAGTTGGGTGTTGTCAAAGAATAGGGGATAGTTGTTTGGAAGATTGTGTCGAGTGGATAGGTGGAGAAACTGTGTTTTTGAGGCGTTGAAGGACACCAGGTTCTTCTTGCCCCAATCGGAAATAATAGTAAGGTCTGAGGCTAAGCGTTCTGCAGCCTCCAGCCTTGAGTCGTTAAGTTCCTGAAGGGTGGGTCTTCTATTAAAAGAAGTTGAATAATGTAGAGTGGAATCACCGGCGTAGGAATGGATAGGACAGTTCGTTTTGGAAAGAAGATCATCAATGAACAACAGAAAAAGAGTGGGAGATAGGACAGAACCCTGTGGGACACCACTGTTAATAAATTTAGGGGAAGAACAGTGACCGTCTACCACGGCAGAAATAGAACGGTCAGAAAGGAAACTGGAGATAAAGGTACAGAGAGAAGGATAGAAACCGTAGGAGGGTAGTTTAGAAAGCAAAGATTTGTGCCAGACCCCATCAAAAGCTTTTGATATGTCCAGCGCAATAGCAAAAGTTTCACCGAAACGGCTAAGAGAGGATGACCAAGAGTCAGTTAAGAAGGCTAGGAGATCACCAGTAGAACGCCCATTGCGGAACCCATACTGGCGATCAGATAGAAGGTCAGAAGTGGTGGCGACCGTCGTCGTCGCCTGGCAGCGGGGATGAATGGGTGGGGGAGCAACCACGTCGCCAAAAGTCCGCCCTGTTCTGGCGAAGGTAAAGCGCTTTCCCACGACAGGCTGTAGCGTAGGCAGACAAGTGGGCGTCTCGGAATTGGTAACGAGACCCCTGGCAGCGGCGCGGTGTGGAGTCACGCGGGGCGGGGCGCTGCTCTCGGGTGCGGGTGTGTGCTGACTCGACTCACCGGGGCAGAAAAGGTCGCGGGTTGTGTCAGCGTTCTTGCACTCTCTTCTCTGTCTGCCCCTTACACACACTTGCTACTGTTAATATGTTTGAGAGAGAGTTATAACACTTCGAAGTTGTTCGTTACCACGCTGCCACCACTTTTGTTAGCCTTTTTATATTGTTAGTTTTTATAGTAACTGCGGGTAAGTGTTATGTTTTGTGATAAGGGCACGAACTGCTATCTTTCGTCATGTCCGGTGTACCGTTGCCTGCTTTCTCCAGTTGATTGAAGTTGTTGAGATAACACAATAGCCCTTTAAGTTAAGTGATGTGGATTATGTTTTGGCCGAGCGGAGCCGTTAAGTTCACTTTGAGTCCACTTATAGCATCTTCCATTTAGCGTAACCCGTTTCTGGGTCGTGATCTGGCGTGTTCCATTTAGCAGAACCGATCAGCTGACGCCTCAGCCTGCACCCATTTTAGAGGATCTGGGTGACCCGGAGGGACCCCACTGCCGAGCAGGGTTAGCCAGATCACTTTCGACCCAAGACTCAGGCCAGGACCAAGACTATCGCCGCCGCCGCCATTTGCATGCCTTATTTCCCATATTTGGGTATTTTTTGCTGCAACCACTGCATCCAGGTGGTGCCTCGTGATCCGAAATTGTAGGTACTGTATGCCAGTTACATATTTACCCATAGACATGTGCCGAAAACCATGAATAATAAGTTAAAAGTGGTGCAGTGGGTGGGGCGTTGACATTTTAATTTCGGGCCCAGCAAGAGGGCTGTAGTAGCTTTAAACAAAAACAATTGGATGAATAGATGTGTGGAGAGTCATATATGTATGGCGGGGCAAGGGTTTTGTGGCCGGGCGAGGGAGGGGAGTGAAACGCGACGGCTGTGTTTTATATAGAATAGCACCCACCCGGGTGTCAAATTGGCGCTGTGTCCAGGGGTAATGGGCTCCCTCCCACCACAGACTCAAGGGCCAATGCGACGGAGATGAGCACCGAGGCCACGCGCTGCTATAGCATATGCCCCCAACTTTACCTTTACCTTACAGTGATTGACGTGTTTATTGCCGATACATGTTGATTTATTATTTATCATTACCTACCCAGTGAATTTTCATCATCATTGGTAACCCCCATTTATACATAATGTAAAGATGAATCGTTTGTTTCAGTGACTTTGTGTTATTTGGGTCACTGATATCACAAAAAAATACCAGTTAGGTTAGATTAGCAATGAGTGAAGCAGTAACAACTCAATATTATATTTAAATGGTAATCAGTTGGGCAAAACTTAAGAATAACCACTCCAAACCAATATTCGTATTAATTTAGCACGTGAAAGAATTGTTATTATAATGCATTTTCGTATACGTTTTACCTTGGGGAGGGGCCAGGGGGGCAAGCCTCTTTAATTATAGAGTTAGGTGGCTCGGATTTTCTAGGTCCATTGTTATTGTTTCACAACCGCCTCTATACACAGACTGAGCCTCATACCTGCCTTGCAGTGCACCCTACAAACTAGTTCCTAAGTCAGTGCGCGCAGGTCGTAAAGTTCAGTTGGAGTAGTTTAAATATATTTGACATGTGGCGTGGCCTGTCAAAACTTACGCGCCGCGGGACGGATTGGGAGGGCGGCGGGGGGTGGGGGGGTGGGGGGGGGCAGTATGCCCACCATCTGATGACACGCAAGGCCATTTTTCAGTGATATGGGCTCCCCCCCCAATACCCCGGTTCCCCACAGGTCCCCAGGTTTGTCTTGGGGGGTAGGGGGGGCTGGGGTGGTGGAGGGGGTGGAGTGGTAATTCTTAAGATCTACTGGAGTGGCTCTTCCGTCACGCTGGTCGCGGGTTCAAGATAAGTACAAGATAACTAATAATGCGGCTATAGGTCCAAATAGGTTGTTTCCTAAATGACGAGTTTTGTTTAAAATTATATTCCATCATATTTTTGTTGCCGAGGTATAATTTGAAGGCTTGAATAGTATTCCAATTGTTGTAGAAAGTATCCAATTTGGATTATCAATATACAGTCATCTATCAAAGGTGGCATATGCTGGGGTGTGTGTCGCCTCACCCACCCTACAACACCAAGTCCGAGGGTCCCTCCAGACAAGTCTCCATGCAGGGCCCCCTTTCATCTTGAGTACCTCCTGGCAGGATTTATCAACTTGCTCAAGTCACAAACTCTGTAGGTGTCATTATTAGTTTCTTTTGATCTTAGAGTGAGTCAAAACTGTGAAGTTAACATGTACCCAGTTATGATAATCATTATTAATAGTTTCGTGTATTTTTTAATTTCGTGTCAACGTGTTCCATCAATGTCTTGAAATTCAGTTTCTTTCGTGATTAATCTGTGTAATAAGAAAAAAAATTGTACCTGTTGTTAATTGTGCTCAATGTTTTTATTAGTTAAATATATGCATTTGTATAGCTGTTTTGCTTTATTTTCTTATGCCGGAGGATAAAATTGATCTTGATTTTCATGACCCTATTTGTGCTGAGTGAATGAGAGTTATAGTTCAGCAGTGTTATCATTAGGTAAGGTTGGAGGCATTTGATAAGCTGTGTGTTGTCTTGATCTTGACAAGTAATGCACAGGGCACCAGTACAGGTGCATAACACAGATATTTGTGTTGGCTGCTGGGGGAACTGGGATGCCGAGTGTGTAGGGAAGGGAAATTAATAGGTGTACTACTAGTTAGTCTTGGTGTTTTGTGACAAGTGAGTGTGTATTTGTTTTCTGAATGAGTCTATTGTACCACAGTCTAAAGTCTGTAGGGGGAGGCTGTTCCAGTCACGTGTGGTGCGTGGAAAGTATGAGTCCGTACATGTGTCAGTGTTTGTGTGATATGTTTGGTATTTTTGTCTGAGTGTGTTATGAGTATGGTGACTGTTTGCGTCCTGTGAGTATGTGTGTGGGTCAATGTCAATGTAAGTGTATGTTATCTTGTACAGAATTTTAAGTGTGTGCTTGTCTGCACATGTGAAGAGGTTACATATTAATCTGTTGTTTGATCTGTGTTATGATGCCTGGTGTTCAAGTTCATTGTTTATAATGAACCGAGCCACCTTGGTGTTGATTAGTGCTAACTTATAAATGTTTGCGTGTGTGTGTAAGGATCCCACACCGTGGAACAGCATGCTAATGTTGGTCTCACAAGTGTGTTGTTCATCAGCGCTTATTTGTCTCTGGCCCTTAAGCCTGCGTCAAGTGAGAATCTATTACCCTGGGACACAGGCAAGTATCTAATGTCTAAGTTAAAAGAGTTTGCTTTCCCAGAAAACCCATTTATCCATCAGCCTGATAGGGTATCAGGACACCTCTCCTCCCGAAATTGATCTTTCTTTCGGCCACCTCTTTTAATTATTTTTTGGGACCAGGGAGTAGCGGTTTTTTTTTATTATTGTTTTTTTTTTGTGCCCTTGAGCTGCCTTTTTTGTTGTAAAAAAGAGAAGATGAACAGGTGGTGCGCCATCTGCCTCGGCTGGGCCTATGAATTTTATAGTAAAAGAGTCGACATTAAGATGGTACAGCAAGACACAGAAGCTAGAGGGAGTAGACTGGCATGCAGGAGACTGGGGGAGCAGGCTGATGTTTAAAGCAAGAACGAGAACCCCGCAGCTAAATGGCAGGAATAGGGAAGGGGGAAACCAGAACTGTAGCTGTAGGACAGGGGAGAAAGAATCAGTGGAACATCCAATAGTAGAATGCAGCAACCATGAGAGGCAGAGAGGGGAGTTATTAGTAGCACCAGGGAGGAGTGGGCTAAGAGGCTAGAGGAGTACAACGGGGCCATCGCACGGTACGTGTTGGATGGAGATGCAGTGCTGGGAAAAAAGGGCACAAATGCTTGAATAAGCGCACGGATAAGTAATGTCAGTTAAGTTATTCCAGCAACAGACTGAAAAGTAAAGTGTGATAGTGTATTGCAGTGAAGAAAAATTAAGCTACACAGCACAATTGAAAGGAAAAGTGTGTGAATAAACAGGAGAGACGCCCGAGGGGAGGAGGACAGGTCAAAAGAAGAAGAGGAAGAATGTTTGTTTACATATCCGCCTAAAAATGCGTTCCATTTACGGCGCGAAAACCCGGACCTGGGTCTGGGTTTATCCCCGAACCTGGTTCCGGGTTTTGTGTCAAATGGAAGATGCTATTAATTTACTCTCTCTCTCTCTCTCTCTCTCTCTGGTATATCAAAAAACGTGTTTACTTTTAACTATATCAGCAGTTTTACATAATAATTACTGTTTTTGTGAGCAGTCGTACATACACCCCGAGCAGTGATCTGCTCGTCACCGCCGTCCACTGTCTTCTGCCGGCTTCAGTCCGGCAGCAGGAATAATCCGGTGCCAAGGCTTCTCGAATCAGCACCGTTCCCACGGCAAGGAGCACCTCAGTAAGCGCCACCCAGCACCTACGTGGTATTAAACATCATGTGCGCGGCACTGCCATGGTGTTGCGACGTACAGTCACACATTCACATGATGAAACATTACCAATGGGAAATATACTTCTAGAAGCGATTTATAAAACTAGAAAAAAACAGTCTTATCTTAATAATCTTCTCTAGAAATACATAATATTGGATATTATTCAATTATCAATCATCTTTGTAACATACATAAGCATGTCTATTTTTATTTTTTTACAACAAAAGAGCCGGATCAAGGGCAACAAAGTGTATAAAAACAGCCTGCTACTTGCCGCTCACACAACAGAAAATAGTATAGAGTGGCCAAAAGAGAGGTCAATTTCGGGTGGAGATGTGTCTTGATACACTTTTCTTGAAAGAGAAAGAGAGAAAGAGAGAAGAAAAAGAGTCATAGGCAAGGAAGCGTGCGCCAGCAGCCAGCCAGCAGAGCGGCGTGTTGCCAGATGGTGAAACTCGGCACCACATTAACAAATCTGATGAAATTTCAGAGCTTCTGGTGAATAATAAATAAAGTTTGGAACCAGACAAAATCTGGTGAACTCTGGTGAAATTTCAGAGCTCCTGGTGAATAATAAATAAAATATGGTGAAAGTTCACGTTTCCTGAGTCAACAGTGAAAATATGGAAATGGGAAGTGAATGAGAGTTTGAAATTGGCACTTGCTGGCAGAGTGATCTTGATCTTGCTGCTCTCTGGTGGGAAAACAGTTAAGTTACAAACTCAAAACAAACAACGGTGGCTGACCGCTGGTGGACTGGTGCCTGGTGGCAGACTTTCTTTATATGTGCTATCTAGCAGTGCACCTACAGGTACGCAGCTATACTCATAGGGTTGTGTGTGAATATGAGGCTTGTGTCAGAACTGAACCAAACCTAACCTAAATAACTTTTCTTTAGATTTAAGAGCCATGGAGGGCGATGGGAAAAAGAATTTCCCTGGTTCACCAATGTGTTATCTGTGGGTTCTGATCTTGCTTTCTGCAAGTTATGCCGCAAGACTTTGCACACTCATCGATGAACTTTGGGGAAACATGAACAAGGAGCCCAGCACAGAAAAATTGTCAGTTCAGTGTCAGTTTCAAAACAGTGAATTTTCCCAAAAAGTTGAAGCTGTCTCCAGTGTCTGATTATGTGAAAAGGGCAGAAATTGAGTTATCCCTTACGATGTGCTGTCACTGTTCCATCCAAACAATATATCACCTGGGTGAAGTCATCAAAAAGAATGACAAAGGGTCCACCCTGGGAAACATTCATCTACACCGAACAAAGTGTACCACTCTCATAAGTTCTGTCTTGTCCCCATTCCTTAAGGCTGAAGTGAAATATGATATTAATGGGAAAATATTTTCTTATTCTTGACGAAACTACTGACATTCCAGTGGAAAACTCCTAGCAATTTGTGTAAGATATTATAGTGAAAAGTCTGAAAAATTCATGACTGCATTTTTAGGACTGTACCCAGTAGTTCAGGCAACTGGAGTGGCCCTTTTCCAGGCAGTTAAAGACAGTCTCTCAGAGTATGGTCTGTCACTTTCTGATTGTATTGGTCTTGCCTGTGATGGAGCTGCTGTAATGGTTGGGGAAAACTACAGTGTCTGGTCGAGGATTAAAGAAGCGTCCCCGAAATGCATATTGAATAAATGTGTCTGCCACTCCTTGGCACTCAGTGTCCAAAAATCATTTGAAACCTTGCCTGCAAGCCCTGTATTTTTGCTTGTAGACATTCCTGGATGGTTTTCAAACAGTACACTTCGAGGCCACATATAAGCAGCTGTTTGAAGAAATGAATGATGAACAATATGAAGGAGAATGCAGTGACAAGAACACAGTTAATGTGCCATTTTTAAGCTGTGATACCAAATGGCTGATACAAGGACGCGTCATCAAGAGACTAATTGAAAATTGGAATGAACTTAAATGCTACTTCAGGTTGGCAATGCAAGAAGGGACACCAGAAGTGAGATACAGAGCAAGAATGATTCATGATATGCTTTCTGATGATATTAATTACCTCTTTCATTTTCTTTCCCCTCTTGTGTCAGAGTTTGAGAAAGTAAATACATTTTTTTTCAGTCAACTAATACAGATCCAGAAGCAATGTCAAAGGAGCTAGATATTCTTTATAGAGGACTTAAGTCCAGAGTTTTCAACAAGCATGATGATAAGTTATCCATAACCATGAATGATTTGGGAGCACACTTTATGAATGAGCTCACAAGCTGCTCCAGGGACAAGGAATCAAAAATGGCCTTTAATAATGTTGTTACAGGACAGAAAAAATGATGCCAATACTTTATTCGGGACCCGGTACCGGTACCGGGTGCCGAGTGAAATCATTACAAATCGGTACTGCTCAGTGCCGAGTGCATCGGTAATGGGCCGCGCTCAAAGTGTCGGAAGACTAACGGTACCATCGGTACCGTTTGGGTTCCAAGTGCCGGCGCTTATAGGGACACGCTCGCCCGCCATTCTTGGCTGTGTGGTGTTGGGCCCGGCTGTGCGAGTCGCTGCATGTCCGTCTTCCCGCCATTTTGTCCTGTCTGATGTTTCCATCCTCCCGTTCGGCTCCATTATTTTATTAACTTATCTATTAGATAATTTTTCAAGTCCGATTATTTTTTTAGTTTTGCTAATATATATATATATATATATATATATATATATATATATATATATATATATATATATATATATATATATATATATATATATATATATATATATACATATATATATATATATATATACACGCACTGTTATCGTTATTAGACTATGAGTCCATCCAAAGTAATTATATATATGCTAATTTCTAAAAAATAAATATTCACCTCATTCAGTGGGGAGAGAGAGAGAGAGAGAGAGAGAGAGAGAGAGAGAGAGAGAGAGAGAGAGAGAGAGAGAGAGAGAGAGAGAGAGAAATGTCCCTATCACCGAGATATCTACTCAGTCTTACGCGTGTGAAGAAGAAATGAGGACACCTTGAGCGACTGACTAGTATTGGACCCAGTACCGAAAACTGGTACCGGCACCGTATCGTATAGCTGGTACCTTTAGTACCGGGACTGCTACCGGTACCTGCCAACCCCTAACCACTGCCAGTCTCGCTAGTCGCGTGGCCGGGAGAGGACGTGCTGGTTGTCTGCCACACACACACACACACACACCGGTGGGCGAGTGTCCGTCTTCCCTGACTCTCTTCTTCTTCGTTTTTTGGGGGGCTTGTTTTTCGCTGTTTTCTTCCATTTCGGGGTGATTTGGGGGCAAATTAATAATATTTTCTCCTTTTTTTTTCCTTTTTCTGTCCATTTTTTTCATGACTTTCCTTCTTTTAATTCCATTCTTTTATTTTTTTTCAATTTCTTTCCATTTTTGGGTTGACTTAATTTTAATTTATTTTCATATCTTTGTCTTTTCCTTTTTTCATGATTTCATTGCTTTCCATTTTTGTTTCCTTTTTGGGATGATTTCTTTCATATTTTTTTTTCTCCGGGGATTGTTCCCTTTTCTTTCTTCATTTGGTCTTTTGGGGAGCAGATGTATTACTTTTTTATCGACTTTTTTGCAAAAAAGTTTTTTTATGCTTTTCCTGTCCGTTTTTTTTTTTCATTTTCTTTTCAATTTTTGAGGTTGATTTTTTTTCCATTTCTTTTCATTTATTTCCTTTTTTGATCCCCTTTCTTTCAAGATTTATTTAATTTCTTTCTTTTTTTTTCCAGGCATTGTTCTCTTACTTTTTTTTCCTTTTTTGGCATATTTCTGACTTTCTCTCTACTTTTTGCCCCCCCAAAAATACAACATTGCTTCCTGAGGGGGTATCGTCCTCCCTTTATGTCGACGACCTGGCTATCTGGTACTCGGTGTCTCGAATGTCTTCCGCAGAGCGAAGACTGCAACATGTCATCGACAGGATATCCAGATGGGAGGAGATGCATGGCTTCCGATTTTCACCTTCCAAGTCGGTTATTATGCACTTCTGTCGCCAGAGAGGCCACCATCCAGACCCTGATGTCATCATGTGCGGTTCACGTCTACCTGTCGTAAAAGAATACAGGTTTTGGGGACTTATCTTCGACAGGCGCCTCACTTGGCTCCCACACATAAAAGCCTTAAAGACTAAGTGCATGAGATCGCTCGATCTCTTTCGTGTCATGTCATGCATTTCTTGGGGCGCTGACCGCACAATATTCTTACTCCTCTACCAGACACTCATCGAGTCGAGACTGTCCTACGGCTGCAAAGTAAACACATCTGCATCAACCGCCGCCTCCGCACACTTGACGCAGTCCAACACGCTGCAATCCGATTGTCAACAGGCGCATGTAGACCATCCCCCATATCAAGTCTTTTAGTTGACGCGGGAGTGCCATCCTTGGACTTATACAGAGACGGACTACTAAATAAGTACTGGTACAGACTACAACGCCAACCTAACAACCCTGCATACACAGTTGCCATATATACCAATTTATATACAATATACAGACACAAACCTTTCCTACCTCGCCCCTTTGGGTTCCGTGTCCGGAATACCATTGGGGACATCTCACTACCATACTTCCCAATAGCAGTATACCAGGTACCCCCCATCACACCGTTGGTATTTCCAAACACACGTTTCTGCCGATATTTTAACTTTTAACAAGGCAAGCATCTCGACGGCAACTGCTCGACAGCTTTTCCTGACCCACTCAGCTAGTCACGCCACCTCTGTACCAGTATACACGGACGGCTCCAAATCCGATGCTGGCGTTGGATATGGAGCTGTCTTTCCAGACTTTTCCCGTTCTGGAACTTTACCTGCTATTGCCTCAATTTTTTACCGCAGAGCTATCTGCAATTATTTTAGCAATTCGCGTCATTTTTTTATCAACCTGTTGATACTTACACAATATACTCTGACTCACAGGCAGCCCTGATTGCAATAGAAGATTTAGGAGCACCCGCCCTATCATTTTAGATATTTTTTAGCTGGTTAGTTTTAGCAAAACGGCGTGGGCATCAAGTGACCTTCTGCTGGGTACCTGCCCACGTCTCTGTGCGTGGTAATGAGGAGGACGATGGGGTGGCACGGGCCGCTGCTTCTCGTCCTCCCTCACAGTGCGCTCTTCCACTTCGGGATTTGCATCACACCGTGCGGTCTGCACTCAGGAGTGTGTGGTAGCGCAGGTGGGCGGCTGTAATTGCCACGACTAGGATGGGGGAAGTCACGACCAGGGCTGAGCGTCCCTAGTCGTATTCTCCTATTAGGAATCGTAAGAAGGAGACTGCTCTGACGCGCCTTAGAGTTGGTCATACTCGATACACACATGGATTCCTCGTATCCCGGGGAGTTCAGCCCTACTGTGATGACTGTTTGGTACCCCTGACTGTCCGGGACTTGCTGGTCGAGTGCCCTAGTCTGGGGGACCTGCGAGAGCGGTACCTCCCTCGGTGTCTGAGTGGATATGGGAGCTTATGTCTCTCTCTGGTGCTGGGGGAAAAGACACTCTCCCCGGGGCACGACGTGTATGGCTTCCTACAGGAGGCTGGCGTCCTCATCCTCCTGTAGGTTTTATTGACCTTTTATTCTTGTTGTTTAATCGTTTTCAAATTTTAACCTTCTTTTACAATTTAATTGATTATTTCACCCTGTTTTTAATTAAATACTCTTTGGTATAGTTTTAAAATATAGTTTATTTAATATTTTATTCGGCGCCACATAACCTTAAAGTTGCGGCGCCAAGACAAACTTCCTAATATCATCATCATCGTCAGTGGATGCTATATTTATTTACTTAATTAAAAAGGCATTTGATGTTGTTAACCATAGACTGTTACTTAGGATGCTAGCTAGCAGTGGGGTTGAAGGCTGTTTGCTGGGTTGGCTGAGTGATTACATGGCTGGAAGGGAAATGGACGTGGTTGTGCATGGTTGTGAGAGTTATTTAGTTGAGGATGGTAGCGATGTCCCACAGGGTTCAGTGACTGGTTCCTAGCTGTTTCTTATCTATATCAATCATGTTGTTTTTTATTTAAATTGTAAATTTTGTCTCTTTGCAGATGCCAAGTTATTTCAGTTCCCATCTTCATCTGCAAATATATATTAACCTATACTTCAATACAAGTAGATTTTGGGGTTTGAGTTTTTCAATTAGCAAAAGTGTCAAAATGAACTTTTGTAGAAATTTTCAATGTGCACCTGTTCTCTTGCAGTACTTAATTGGTGAGCAACCCATTTTAGATGTTGACAACTACAAAGATCTTGGGGTCAGGATTGATTATTTTCTCATGTTCCATCTTCATGTGAGAGAGATTGCAGGCAAAGCTAATGGCATAAGGAATAGTATTCTTAAGGGAACTATTTGTAGAACTCCAGCTCTTATATATGAATCGGTGGTCTAAATCTACCCCACGGTACATTTGCTGGGTCTAAACATGGTGCATGGAGGAGGAAAACTTTCCAGTTTGTACATTTTACATTACCTTCTGAAGGCTGCCATGTCATTAAAAATAGACATGGAACCCTCAAAATCACGTCAATCATCTCAGTTATAAAATTCTAGTTTATCGTTGCCTCCTCGATATTTTACGGACCTGGAAATTAAATTTCTCCAAAGCTGCCACTTCTAATGTTCCCATACACCAGGTTAACACTCGTATGTAATCGATTTTTAAAACATTACTGTCAGAGCAAAAACTAAAAATCAAGGTAGCCGACAACGCAATATAATGAATAACGCAAAAATACATCACATATTGGTGCCCAGTGATTATCGGATGAAAGAGAAAGCCGAAATAGAAAAAAAATGTAGGAACTGTCCGTTACGTGCCAAAAAATAAAAGCATTATTTTTTCACGAGGAAATTATGTGTGCATGCTTAAAAAAAAAAAAAAAAACAAAGTTTGGAGTTTCGCAACTAATGTAGCAGCGGGATGCAAGTTTAGGACCGATTTACACTTGTCGAGTCTACGTACACCTGGCTCAAAGGGCTAAAAAAATCATGGCAACCTGTAAGACATCTAAGTAAGTATTGGCCCAGAGAAGCTAAATTAAGTGTACTTATACAAAAAAAAAGCAATACCTTCTGCTGCTAAAATGGAATACGTCGAAACAATAAAACGAATAACACAAACGATCTAGTTTTTCGGGTTACAATAACTTTTCATAAAAAAACGGTGTACAATGTTGTAATTTGTATTAATATAAAGTACTAATTGTCATCTTCAACATATCTGAGAATCAGGGCGAAATTCGAAAAAGAACCACATGTGGCAGTGCCAAAGTAACTTCACTCCATACAAATCAGAAATAAATAGGATACGTCAATGAAATAATTAGATAATTAGATAATTAAATCAAAAGTAATGTAGATAATTACAGAAGTAATGTAAAATGACGCTGTATACCGAAGTTATATTGACGAAAAAAGGCAGTGTTAATATTTTTAAGAGACAAGGTGTTGCCACTATGCACGGTTCCATTAGATCCAGCGGTTATGGCTGTAACGACATTAGGACCATTTGCTCCGTCCCGCGACAGACTTATCTTCCAAAAGTGGGACCTTTTCTCACTTGGGACTCACGTGACAATTTTTTTTTTTTATAACGTGGGCTTAAGTAGTATCGAAAAAGCCTCACCTCCAGTCCGAGAACTAACAAGCCCGGGTGAGATGAGAACACTCTTAGGGGTCGCTACATCATGTGAGAAACTCGTGTTAACATAAGAACATAAGAACATAAGAACACAAGAACACAAGAACACAGGAGTCTACAAGAGGCCGGTAGGCCTGTACAAGGCAGCTCCTTTGACCCTAAGCTCCCGTGTATCTAACCCCACCTAATATAGCTGTCCATGAATTTATCTAGTCTATTTTTGAATGTGACAATTGTATTGGAGCTCACCATATGACTGCTAAGCCTATTCCACTCATCCACCACCCTGTTAGTAAACCAATTTTTGCCTATGTCCCTGTTGAATCTGAATTTATCCAGTTTAAACCCATTACTTCGTGTCCTACCCGGTTCTCTTACCAACAAAACCTTATGAATGTCTCCCTTATTAAAGCCCTTCATCCATTTATAAACCTCAATCATGTCTCCACGCACCCTTCGCCTTTCTAGAGAATGCAAGTTTAACTGTTCGAGTCTTCCCTCGTATGGCAAGTTTCTCAACCCCTGAATCATCTTAGTCATCCTCCTCTGCACCGATTCTAACATTTTGATATCCATTCTATAGTAAGGTGACCGCATAGTCAAGATGAGGTCTAACTAATGCTAAATATAGTTTGAAGAAGACTTCGGGGCTTCTGTTACTCCTTGAAATAAATCCCAGTACCCTATTAGCTCGATTTCTAGCTTGAATGCATTGTGCCCTTGGACGGAGATCAGAGCTCACTAAGACCCCAAAATCCCTCTCGCACCCAGACCTACTTATGAGAGTGTCATTTAAGCAATAGTTATGTGAGGGGTTGTTCCTACCTACACTCAGAATACTGCACTTCCCTACATTGAACTCCATCTGCCATTTATCCGCCCAGTCATACAATCTGTTGAGTTCACCTTGGAGAATACTAGCGTCCTGATCCGACTCAATTACTCTACCGATCTTGGTATCATCTGCAAATTTACTAACATCACTACTAATTCCTGTATCTAAGTCATTGATATAAATAATAAACAAAAGTGGACCTAATACCGAACCCTGTGGGACCCCACTCGTAACACATCCCCAGTCAGATCTTTTACCATTGATTTGCACTCTTTGCTTCCTATTGCTAAGCCACGCCTTGACCCAGTTCAAAACTTTACCCTCTACTCCGTGAGCCTGTAATTTAAGCAACAGTCGTTGGTGAGGAACTTTGTCAAACGCTTTACTAAAATCAAGATAGATTACATCATAATTTTCATCTCTGTCAACCGCCTCAAATACTTTATTGTAGAAGGACAAGAGATTGGTGAGGCATGACCTACCTTTTGTGAACCCATGCTGCGAGTCGTGAATTAAACTATGCTTCTCTAAATGCTCCCGAATGTTCCTAGCTATTATGGACTCCAGCATCTTCCCTATAACCGATGTTAAGCTAATTGGGCGATAGTTTGAAGCAACTGACCTGTCCCCCTTTTTAAAAATCGGCGTCACATTAGCTACTTTCCATAGGCTCGGCACATAACCAGTATTCTATTTCTGCCGTGGTAGACGGTCACTGTTCTTCCCCTAAATCTATTAACAGTGGTGTCCCACAGGGTTCTGTCCTATCTCCCACTCTTTTTCTGTTGTTCATTGATGATCTTCTTTCCAAAACGAAGTGTCCTATCCATTCCTACGCCGATGATTCCACTCTGCATTATTCAACTTCTTTTAATAGAAGACCCACCCTTCAGGAACTTAACGACTCAAGGCTGGAGGCTGCAGAACGCTTAGCCTCAGACCTTACTATTATTTCCGATTGGGGCAAGAAGAACCTGGTGTCCTTCAACGCCTCAAAAACACAGTTTCTCCACCTATCCACTCGACACAATCTTCCAAACAACTATCCCCTATTCTTTGACAACACCCAGCTATCACCTTCCTCAACACTAAACATCCTCGGTCTATCCTTAACTCAAAATCTCAACTGGAAACTTCATATCTCATCTCTTACTAAATCAGCTTCCTCGAGGCTGGGCGTTCTGTACCGTCTCCGCCAGTTCTTCTCCCCTGCACAGTTGCTGTCCATATACAGGTGCCTTGTACGCCATAGTATGGAGTATGCATATAATGTGTGGGGGGGCTCAACACACACATCTCTACTGGACAGAGTGGAGGCTAAGGCTCTTCGTCTCATCAGCTCTCCTCCTCATACTGATAGTCTTCTACCTCTTAAATTCCGCCGCAATGTTGCCTCTCTTTCTATCTTCTATCGATATTTCCACGCTGACTGCTCTTCTGAACTTGCTAACTGCATGCCTCCCCCCCTCCCGCGGCCCCGCTGCACTCGACTTTCTACTCATGCTCATCCCTATACTGTCCAAACCCCTTATGCAAGAGTTAACCAGCATCTTCACTCTTTCATCCCTGACGCTGGTAAACTCTGGAACAATCTTCCTTCATCTGTATTTCCTCCTGCCTACGACTTGAACTCTTTCAAGAGGAGGGTATCAGGACACCTCTCCTCCCGAAACTGACCTATCTTTCGGCCACCTCTTTGGATTCTTTTAGGAGCAGTGAGTTGCGGGCTTTTTTTTTTTATTAATGTTTACTTTTTTGTGCCCTTGAACTGTCTCCTTTGCTGTAAAAAAAAAAAATCTTAAAGATGTCGGTTAGTGGGTCACTGAGTACATCACCTAATTCCTTTAATACCCTCGGAAATATCCCGTCAGGACCTGGCGACTTGTTCTTCTTAAGCTTATCTATCTCATCCTGAACTACTTGCCTGGTAATGATTATATCCCTCAATTTATCGCCATCCCCGCCCTCGTACACCTGAACTCTTTCCGATATAGTCGTTCGATCCTCCTGTGTGAATACTGAAAGGAAGTAGTCGTTCAACAATGTGCTCATATTTTCGTAATTTTCTACTAGCTCCCCTGTGTTTGTTTTCAGCGGTCCAATTTTCTCCCGTGTTTTTGTTCTATACATCTGAAAGAAGCCCTTAGGATTACTTTTCGCCTCATTTGCTACTTTGATCTCATAGTTCCTTTTTGCTATCCTGGTGTTTTTCTTAACTAATCTAGATAGTTCGACGTACCGGCCCCTGAGATGTGTTTCACCATTCTTTATTTTCTGATAAATTCCCTTCTTTAACCCAATCTCGTGTTTTAGTCCACGAGTCATCCACTTAGGATCATTGTTTTCTCTTCTAAGTGTTCGCTGTGGTATATGCTGACGTTGCCCCTCTACTATTACTCTAACTAAATTATTGTAAGACATTTCTACCTTGTTCTCCTGGCTCTCCAATCCGCAGTTCTGGCCCTCATGAATCCCTAAATTATCCCAGTTTACCCCTTCAAGATGTCTTCGAAGCCCCTCGTAATTTGCACTTCTAAAATCTGGCACTAACACTGGGTTTGGTTCGCGGGTTACCGCCCAGTCTAAGCTAAAACGAACCGTTCTGTGATCACTATTTCCTAACTCTCCGCCCACCTCCAACTCACGTAGCAAGTTCCCATTATTGGTTAGGACTAAGTCTAATATGTTATCTCCTCTGGTAGGCTCAGTAACTACCTGCTTAAGGAAATTATCTTGTAGAACTTCAAGAAAGTCCTCGGCTTCCAGGTCACCCACTAGGTCTTCCCAGTCTATATTCCTATAATTAAAGTCCCCCATTACGCAGACATTTCTGCTCATACTCGCCCTGCCAATCTCCTGTAGTAATATACTCGTGTCCTGTCTGTTAAGGTTGGGTGGCCTGTATATAACTCCTAGAGTTAGTTTTTTTCTTTCCCTTTGTAAACGTCCACCCAAACTGATTCTGAATCCATGTTAGTTTTGACTGAATTGTTAACTAAACATTTAAATGAGTCTTTAACATATAGCGCAACTCCACCTCCCTTTCTGTCTTTGTGAAACATCTGATAACCCGTTATTTCAAATTCTGATCTAAAATTTCTATTAGCAGTGTCTATCCATGTCTCAGTGATCGCTATTATGTCAAAATTTTCTGAACAAGCTTCACCCCTTAGTAAGTCTATCTTGTTTCTGAGGCTCCTGCTGTTAGTATAGAAGATTCTTAGCCCGTCCTCTGTTACTCCCCAATAATTACTTCTAAGCTGCCTGGTTATATTATGAGCTAGATGCCCCTTCCCATTACTCCTCCCATTGCTCCCATTACTCCTCCCCCCCTCGCCTATACTAAAAAATCCCTCAGGGTACCAAGTGCTCGCTCAAGGGAGTCTGAGAGAGCCTCAACACCCTTGAACGTCAAGTGTATCCCGTCACGGGCGTAGAGGGCGTCGTTGCCAAAGAAGAGGTCCCAATTGTCGACGAACAGCCACCCATTGCGCCCGCAGTGCTCAGCAAGTCTGCTGTTCACTGCTATCGCCCTGGACAGCCATCCATCGCCAACGCCCCTCCTTGGCAGGACGCCACACACTACTGGCGACCCACCAGCGTCACGTATCCTGCCTAACAATTCTCTAAAACGCCTGAGAAGGTCCTCGCTTGGCACACGAGAAACGTCGTTTCCGCCACAGCTGAGAAAGACAATGGGGTTCGATCTCTCGCTTGTTACTTAAGGAATCCCACCCCCACCCTCCGCCCCCCAAAATCGACGAAAACTAACCCGTCTGAGCTACGGTCTAAACCCAGCTCACGTTCCCTTTTTATGGTGAATTCTGCTTCACAATGATAGGAAGAGCCGACATCGAAGGATCAAAAAGCGACGTCGCTATGAACGCTTGGCCGCCACAAGCCATTTATCCCTGTGGTAACTTTTCTGACACCTCTTGCTTAAAACTCATAAAGTCAAAAGGATCGATAGGCCCTGCTTTCGCAGTCCGTATTCGTACTGAAAATCAGGATCAAGCCAGCATTTGCCATTTTGCTCTACGCGAGGTTTCTGTCCACGCTGAGCTGGCCTTAGGACACCTGCGTTATCGTTTGACAGATGTACCACCCCAGTCAAACTCCCCACCTGATAATGTCCTCGGAGCGGATCGCGGCGGGCGCGAACGCCCGGTCAGGCTAACGCAAGGCCGAAACCAAGCGCGCCCTCCCTTCCGCCGCTTTAGGCTAGAAACATGAGGCAATCCCACGTGGGGAAGCTCCGATTCCGTCTCACCGAGTAAGTATTTCATTGTCGGCCGCACGGAGCAAGCCCCTGATGTGACGACCTCCCACTTATGCTACACCTCTGATGTCTCTCTACAAAATCAGACTAGAGTCAAGAGGCCCGTTCCCCTGCCTGTGGGTTCGCTAGATAGTAGATAGGGACAGTGGGAATCTCGTTAATCCATTCATGCGCGTCACTAATTAGATGACGAGGCATTTGGCTATTATATGACCACCATTATTAATAAAAGGGAGGGGCCCGTAGCCCCCTCCCCTTTCTTAAAGCCTCCCCACGTCATCCCATGCCTCGCCGTTTATTTAAACCACATACCACATACATCATCATAAATAGTAACAAAACATCAAAACATCACCAAAACATCACCAGCGCTCACACCCCTCCACCACACATACACACCCACGAGGCAGGAGAACACGGGGAAGGTAGGGTGCCATTATTGGCTATATACAACATTGTTTAGCACTTCCCATCTCTTTCAGATCTTATCACTTTACCTCTCCTTTAAGTTCCGTATCTCATCCATCACACTGCTTTCAATGTTTTGCACAGGGTGCGACCCTTCATGGCGCACCCCTTGCCACGGGTGCACCTGCCGTGTTCCTGTGTGCTTGGTAGATCCGGACCCCACCCTCGAGGGCCCGGACCACCGCGAGCTTCAGCGCGGGGGCCAGATAGTCGGCAAGACGTGCTGCGGCAATAGTGACATCGGAATTCAACCAAAATAAGTTGTGATTGTATATAGAAAAATGAATATTTTGCTTTTGTTGAGTAAAATTAAGATGTTTCTGCATGCTTTCCTCAAGTATTAAGTTTCTAATGTGAAAATTAAGTGATTTATTAGATGTTAAAAACTTACGTAAAAAATTGCACTAAATAAAAAAAAATAAGTAGCTATTTCGGGCAAAAACTTATAAGATATGCTAAATATTGCTATTGATTCTGAAAATATAAGTGATTATCTCTGCATTTGGTGATGTTTGTGCATCTAGCGTAAAATCTGAGGATTTTATAGCCTTTTTAAGTTTTGTTATACTTATATAAAAAAACAATTAATCGGGATTTTATTAGGGAACGACTTTGAATTTTTTGATACCGCTGTTCATGGAGACTCATATATGCCTAAGGGAGGTGCCTGTTTTAGTTTCAGGTCGCTAGCTGCTTTGGTTTTGAAAATATTTAAATTTTAAATTTTTGAAAATCGGCCCCCTGCGAATCGGCCCCGCGCCCCGTTTCCTGTCAAGAGACTATGGTTTACTTTAATTTTAATTTTTAATAGTTTCAATTATTTTAATTTTACTTCTTTACTTATATCTATTTAATTATTTATTTATTTAATAATGAAATTTAAATTAGAATATAATCTTATTTCTTCTCTTTTCAACCCCCGCTCCATAAACGACGCCTACTTCTAGAGTCAGCGCTAACCAGCGCAGCTCTTGTCTTATATTTTAATAAAAAGGTAGCTAGTATCAACGCCGAAAGTTTATAAACCAGGTCAGGAAAAATTTTGCATCCTTGTAAACAACCAAGGGACTGCTGGCCCTCTCTTAGCCGGGGTGGTGAGCCACCCCCCCACTTGTATTCATGAACTCTCTATATATATTTAGCCCCCCCTCGAGCACTCGGGCTACAAGGACCTTAAGGTCTGTCTTTCTTAGCCCGAGACACTCCCAGGTGTTCACGGTGGGGGGGGCAAGGATACCTCTCCAGTTTGAGGTGATGGTGCTAAATACTGGAGGGGACCCTGTCTGGGCCTGGACCCATCGCCTGATGTCAGGAACATCGTAATAGGCGATTTTTCTTTGGTGGGCTGTGTACAAGTCCCCTACAGCCGCATCCGTGACCACTTGTACATCAATCACCACCGAGCCCAGGCCCTGGCGGGAGGCTACGATGTCAGGGATGCGGACCCCGGCCGTAGTTGGAATGGCCGGTTCTTTCCTTATATGGAAGCCCGCATCCTCTAGCCTTCCCGCAACATAATCTAAAACACGATCGTGTCGACGAGTACGAGTAACCTGGACTGCAGGGCAGCGCTGCATAATATGGCCCAGGCTCTCCGGGTGTCTGTGGCAGAGGTCACAGTTGATGTCATCCACCCGCCTCCCCCTCGCAGAACGGGCTTTCGTGGCAAGCAGGTTGCCCCGGAGCTTCACCGCTTTGCAGAAATCGCCCCCTTTGAGGAGAAGAGTACCGTCATTTACCCAGCTCGCCGAGGCAGGAGAATCAGAGGCGTCTTTTAACCCCGATCCATCGACTGCCTCATAGAGCTGCCTGGACCACCGGCTCTTCTCAGCTGCTTTCCTCGAGCGAGGTGTACTGCTCGGAGGAGACATCCGCCCACCGGCACCCACGGCATGCGTCACCACCGGGTCCTCGGACGCCCTCAACCTTTGAAGGAGATCCTCCTTAAGCCGAGGGACCCGCGTGGCCAGGCATGGAATGCCCAGTCCCCCATCCACTGCTGCCGCATGGAAATAACCCAGGGGGGTATCCATGGGTAGGTGGAGGCAGGACCGGACAAATCGCCTGACGGCCCGGTCGATGCGGCCTAGTTGGCCGGCCGTAGCATCCATGTTGACCAGTGGGTAGAGCAGCTGAGGTATAATGATGTTAAGTAAGCCCCAGAACTTTTGCTGAGGCTTTGCCGGTGCTCTAATTAGCCTACCAAGCTTGCGCACTAGATCTTCATGTGCGCGGTACGCCGTTGCCCCTCCGCCGGCGCCCATCTGAACACCCAGGTACTTATAAAATTCCCCGGGAGCCAGTGCTTGGATTGGCCTCCCTGGATGTTAAAGGGGGTACTATATTGGGCCGATGTATTTTTATTTTAATTGGCTGATATGCCGAGTGGCGCATTTGCCTACACCACCTCGAGCCCCAACAGGGCCGCAGCATCAAGTTTGCTGAGCGCGGCCTGGAGGCCTCGGGTGGTCGACAGCAGCGCCACGTCATCGGCGAAGGCGAGGTAGCTGATGGTATTGCCACCTGCCTTTACCCCGATGTTGTTGGGGAGAGCAGCCAGGGCCCAGTCCAGGCTTATATTAAACAGGTAGGGGGAGAGGGGATCCCCCTGGAGGACGCCCCTCTGGATGTTCGTGGGGACGCCTCCGTCAATATCGGTGGCAGCGTTTATATACATTTGGCAGATGTACTCGGTGAACCTAGATGGTAAACCCTATCTCCTGCACGCTGCTAGCAGGGAGGGGTGACCCACCGAGTCAAACGCCTTTTTGAAATCCACCCACGCAACATACAGGTTTGAGGGTTTCTGCTGCGCCGCCTTGATGACCGATTTTAGGACGGCAATGTTGGCGGCGCAGCCTTCTTCCCGTTTGAAACCCTTCTGCTGCGCGGGCAGAGGCGTATCCCGGTCTAGCCGTCTTGCTAGGATCCGGTTACACAGCCTTGTTATCAGGGGAGTGATGGTAATGGGCCGAAGATCCCCTGGTGCCGATGGAGTTGGCACTTTGGGCAGTAAGATGGTTCTGCCCTTCACCCAGTCGGGGGGCAGGGCCCCGAGCCAGAGGCACCCGTTGACCACCCAGGCAAGCTTGGCAGTCCCTAGGCCCACCAGGTCGCTAATGAGACGACCATCGGGGCCCGGTGCCGATGATTTCGGGGTGGCCTTCAGTGCCGCCTCCACCTCCTCCTCCGAGACGGCGCCCATCACAGATGGACTGACCCGTCTAACGGGATCCGGGGTTCGGCGGTCCTCCGGACTCGGCCGACTAAACAGCTCCTTCCAGAAGGTATGAGAACCCTCCGGAAGAGCTGGGGTGCTGAGAAGATCATCCCCAGAACTTTCTTCAGCACCCGGCCTCTGTCCCGCCTATACTGGGTTTGGAAGGCTGCGTATTTTTTCCTCCTTAACCTCGTTGGTGTGAGGTTGCCGTGGTGCACCGGTCTTGGGGGTGCACCACGTGGGGGGCGAGGAGGGATCCAGGCATCAAACTGTGCCTGGATATCTGCCAAATGTCTTGGTGTGTTAATGGAGAGGTGCTCCGAGGCTGTCCTGACGGATTCTTCCAGGGCCCTGACGAGGTCCCTGTCGTCCTCCGCAGGCTCAGCCTCTTCGCCCTCCCCACCGCGGCTGAGCGCAGGGTGTTCGACTACCGATGTTACCACCGCTTCCGGGACGGCAACAACATCGGATCGCTCTTCTGCTCTTACCCCCCCTCTTCGTGCCCTCACGGGGGGTGCACCAACGACGGCCCTCGGTGGGCGGGGCCGTCACGGGCTCCTACGCAGTGATCGTAGAAAGTCCTTGTACTCCCGGTTTTTCCGGTAACTCGTAATGGAGTCTAGAGTACGGTGGGGGAGAACCTGCACGCGGATGTTAGCGCACAGCTCTCCAACCGGTAGCTCAGAGTGGTCCCTTTCGTAAGTGGCCATCAGGCTCACCTCTTCTGGGTCCCACCTGGCCCTCGGCCGGGTCACTGTCTCCTGTAAGACCGCCGCGTGAAATGTCTCAGGGTGTGCTCTCCGTTGGTGTAACCTTCGCCCCGGGAATGAGGCGAAGATCGAGCCACACTCTGGACAGGTAGGGGAGCGGTCTTCGCCCCGACCGGCGGCAGCTTCCGCCATCCT
Organism: Eriocheir sinensis; assembly: GCF_024679095.1. Taxonomy (NCBI): domain Eukaryota; kingdom Metazoa; phylum Arthropoda; class Malacostraca; order Decapoda; family Varunidae; genus Eriocheir; species Eriocheir sinensis. The sequence goes on from NW_026110456.1 coordinate 72,353, forward strand.
GGATTTGGAATGGCGAAAATAAGAAAGTTTCAAAATAACTGCCGCTGGGAGGTAGGTGTTTGGTTACGCAGCGATTAGAGGGGTGGCGGGTAGGCCCCAACCCTGCGCATCCAGCGGGAACCACGTGGAGGCCACCTACCAAAAGTAACTATGGTTCTAGTCTAGCCCAGGCCTCCTGGGTTCGACCTACGTGCACTTTTCGGCTAACACTTCAGAGTCATAGTTACTCCCGCCCTTGGGGCGAGCGACCTACCCCCGCCGATTACCTGCTGGCGTCGGCCAGCGCTCGTTAAGCCTGAGTCCGTTACTCCCGCCGTTTACCCGTCAGTTACAGCCTCGGCCAGCGCTCAAGAGGCAAAGCGAACCATTATTAAGGGAGAGCGACCTACCTCCGCCGATTACCAGCTTGCCTCGTCCAGCACTCACGAGGAAAAACGAACCATTATTAAGTGCGAGCGAGCTACCCCCGCTGATTACCCGCTTGCCTCGTCCAGCGCTCACGAGGCAAAACGAGTCATTAGGTGCTGGCGCGCAACCCCCCCCCCAGTTTATCCGCCACACGATTCATGACTGAGGGCCTCGTCCAGCGCTCAAGACGCAAAGTTTACCCGCCACACACCGAATTGTATGTCGTATAAAGGGCCTGTGTCTCCTTGACTTCTCCGTTACTCCGGCCGTTTACCCGTCACTCGAGCAGTCGGTGACTGCCTCGGCCAGCGCTCAGGAGGCAAATCGAGCCATTAAGGGCGAGCGACCTACCCCCGCCGATTACCCGCTGGCCTCGGCCAGCGCTCGCGAGGAGTGAGTCCGTTACTCCCGCCGTTTACCCGTCAGTTACTGCCTCGGCCAGCGCTCAAGAAGCAAACCTACCTCCGCCGATTACCCACTTGCCTCTTCCAGCATTCACGAGGCAAAACGAACCATTAAGTGCGAGCGAGCTACCCCCGCTGATTACTCGCTTGCCTCGTCCAGCACTCACCAGGCAAAACGAGCCATCAGGTGCTGGCGCTCAACCCCCCCCCCCCCCGATTACCCGCCATACGATTCATGACTGAGGGCCTCGTCCAGCGCTCAAGACGCAAAGTTTACCCGCCACACACCAAATTGTATGTCGTATAAAGGGCCAGTGTCTCCTTGACTTGTCCGTTACTCCTGCCGTTTACCCCTCACTCGAGCAGTCGGTGACTGCCTCGGCCAGCGCTCAGGAGGCAAAGCGAACCATTAATGGCGAGCGACCTACACCCGCCGATTACCCGCTGGCCTCGGCCAGCGTTCGCGAGGCCTGAGTCCGTTACTCCCACCGTTTACCCGTCAGTTACTGCCTCGGCCAGCGCTCAAGAGGCAAAGCGAACCATTAAGGGCGAGCGACCTACCTCCGCCGATTACCCGCGTGCCTCGTCCAGCACTCACGAGGCAAAACGAACCATTATTAAGTGCGAGCGAGCTACCCCCGCTGATTACCCGCTTGCCTCGTCCAGCGCTCACGAGGCAAAACGAGCCATCAGGTACAGGCGCGTTACCCATCACCCCCCACCCCACCCCCCGTTTACCCGCCACACGATTCATGACTGAGGGCCTCGTCCAGCGCTCAAGACGCAAAGTTTACCGCCACACCAAATTGTATGTCATATGAAGGGCCAGTGTCTCCTTGACTTGTCCGTTACTCCGGCCGTTTACCCGTCACTCGAGCAGTCGGTGACTGCCTCGGCCAGCGCTCAGGAGGCAAATCGAACCATTAAGGGCGAGCGACCTACCCCCGCCGATTACCCGCTGGCCTAGGCCAGCGCTCGCGAGGCTTGAGTCCGTTACTCCCGCCGTTTACCCGTCAGTTACTGCCTCGGCCAGCGCTCAAGAAGCAAACCGAACCATTATTAAGGGAGAGCGACCTACCTCCGCCGATTACCCACTTGCCTCTTCCAGCATTCACGAGGCAAAACGAACCATTAAGTGCGAGCGCCATCAGGTGCTGGCGCTAAACCCCCCCAGCCGTTTAACCGTCACTCAAGCGGTCGGTGTCTGCCTCGGCCAGCGCTCAGGAGGCAAAGCGAACAATTGGGGCGAGCGACCTACCCCGCCGATTACCTACTGGTCTCGGCCAGCGCTCGCGAGGCCTGAGTCCGTTACTCCGCCGTTTACCCGTCAGTGACTGCCTTGGCCAGCGCTCAAGAGGCACAGCGAACCAATAAGGGCGAGCGACCTACCCCCGCCGATTACCCACTGGCCTTGGCCAGCGCTCGCGAGGCCTGAATCCGTTACTCCCGCCGTTTACCCGTCAGTGACTGCCTCGGCCAGCGCTCAAGAGGCAAAGGGTACCATTATTAAGGGCGAGCGACCTACCCCCGCCGATTACCTACTGGTCTCGGCCAGCTCTCGCGAGGCCTGAGTCCGTTACTCCCGTCGTTTACCCGTCAGTTACTGCCTCGGCCATCGATCAAGAGGCAAAGCGAACCATTATTAAGGGAGAGCGACCTACCTCCGCCGATTACCCGCTTGCCTCGCCCAGCACTCACAAGGCAAAACGAACCATTATTAAGTGCGAGCGAGCTACCCCCGCTGATTACCCGCTTGCCTCGTCCAGTGCTCACGAGTCAAAACGAGCCATCAGGTGCTGGCCTCAAGTCGCAAAGTTTACCCGCCGCACACCAAATTGTATGTTATGAAGGGCCAGCTTCTCCTTGACTTGTCCGTTACTCCAGCCGTTTAACCGTCACTCGAGCAGTCGGTGACTGCCTCGGTCAGCGCTCAGGAGGCAAAGCGAATCATTAAGGACGAGTGATCTACCCCCGCCGAATACCCACTGGCCTCGGCCAGCGCTCGCGAGGCCTGAGTCCGTTACTCCCGCCGTTTACCTGTCAGTGACTGCCTCGGCCAGCGCTCACGAGGCAAATCCAACCATTAAGGGCGAGAGATCTCACCCCGCCAATTACCCGCTGGCATCGGCCAGCGCTCACGAGGCCTGAGTCCATTACTCCTGCCGTTTACCCGTCAGTGACTGCCTCGGCCACCGCTCAAGAGGCAAAGCGAACCAATATTAAGGGGAGCGTCCGGTTTGAAGACCGAAAAAATATGAAAAATATTACTTTTTGTGAAAAAAAAAAGTGGTTGGGTTACACATTGGCTATCATTTCACAAAGATTTATGGTAAAACACGCGATACTTTTGGTTTAAATCCCATTTAAAGGTCCGGTACTCAACCATGTTTGTTTGTTTACATCGATAGCGTCAGGTTCTTTCCCCCAAAACTGTGGAAAGAACGGCAAAATCTTTATATTTTTTGGTGAACATGATATGGGAACACTAAAAGCTAGTGTGTGTGGGATCTAGGACTGTCAGCCGAGAAGCCCGAGATGCTTGTGCCTCCCAAGCTGTAAAGGAGAGAAGGCGCTCGCCATCTGTCCTCGCGTAGACTCGAGATCGCTGCTTATTTTCCCGCTGTTTCCTGCTTTCTGCCTGCTCACAGCCATGGGACGGGTATCTAAGAGGAAGAAGCAGAGTAAGCATGCCTGGATGAAGAGCATCGATGTGAAACGGAGAAAAATACAGCATGCTGAACCTGACACCACCACCGCGTCAGATGAACCCGTGCCGCCCACGCACTCGCCACCACCACTCTCCGCCACACTCGTCACTCCCACGGCAAGCACATCACAGCCCAGCACATTCCACGCAAAGGAGAGTCAAGGAAAGGACACAGAAGATACCTCGTTACTCTCTGCTAGATAAAATCTTCTAGACATGGAGACTAGAGATGAAGATGTGGAAAGTGACGACGAGATTGTCATGCTGACGAAAAGGAGGCTGAAAAGCCTACTTTCCTCTCGTTGTTCATGCCCAGATCCTGCCTATGATTATAGTTTCAAGCCTGATGCATACGAAAACACCATAGACATGCACTGCACAAGCTGTAACTTCAAGAACACCTCGAAACCGGAAGCAGTGATAGCTGGGCGTCAGACATCCAAGATCTTGAGGACCAACATATCATTGACATACCTGTCTGTGATAGATGATGTTGGATTTGCAGGCATGAGAAGAATGATGGGTGCCCTAGGAATGCTAGACCACAACTTCGGGTACCAGAAGGCATGTTTGCTGACAGCCTTCAATATCAAGTCAAAGGCACAAAGAAGATCCCTCACAGCACACGATAAAGACAGGAGGAGGCACAGCCAAGCCCAGCGGAAGCCAAAGCCAGAGAAGAAAGAAGAAGCATCAGCAGACTATGTATCTGGTGGCTTCTAACTGAAAACATCAAGCTGAACAGCCATGAAGAGTATGGGCAACATTGGTACCCCGCGCTTGACAAGATAACACCTTGCCTTTAGGAAGGGCAGGGGTGGGAGAAGGAGCCTGATACACATAAAAACACACCTGATTGTACTATTAGCTTGCATATAATCATAATAAAACATATCGTACCTGAAAACCTTCCTAGTATGTAATGGCAGTTGTGAGATCAATGAATAAACTTTATCGGCCCGTATCTCAAAACATAAGTTATTACCCTTCTAAAATCTATTTTGGGGCCAGTTTTAGCTTGATTTCAATGAAACAAAAACTAAACGGCAGAGGAATGTTTCCTAATCAAAAGTACGCTTCGTTTTTTTATATATAAGTGAGCTGTCATTTTATATTAATATTTTTTTGGCAAAAAAAGTAAAAAAAAAGAAAAACATGAAAAAATTCATTAAACAAAAACAAAAGCAAAATTTAAAAATCTAAAAGCGTAGAAACACACTATATAGTAACGTGTCTTAGCCACAAAAAAATGAAGGCTGTGGGGCCAATAATAACGCCAGAATAGCACTCGTAAATTTCAGAAGGCTGTTGGGGGCTGGCGGGGCTGGAGGTTAGAATGGGACTGAATGTCTAAAATTGATGTACAGGTTGTCAATACTTCACAGCATAAAAATCAAAGTGATTCATGCATAATTACCAGAGATATGGCAACCCCGTTCAAAACCGGACGCTCCCCTTAAGGGAGAGCGACCCACCACCGCCGATTACCCGCTTGCCTCGTCCAGCACTCACGAGACAATGTAGTGACCACAATGTGATAAATGTGAAGAACGATATGTCAGTGCGTTTTGAGAGTGAAATAAGAGAAGAGGACTAGGTGAGTTACAGGGCAGACTGAAGAAATGAAGGTGGATGAAACGAGAAAGAAAATGGTGTGTGTTATGGGTCACTACAACAAAACGACCCATTATTAAGTGCGAGCGAACTACCCCCGCTGATTACCCACTTCCCTCGTTCAGCGCTCACGAGGCAGACCGAGCCATCAGGTGCTGGTGCGGTACCCCCCCCCCCTCCCACCCCCCGTTTACCAGCCACACGATTCATGACTGAGGGCCTCGTCCAGCGCTGAAGACGCAAAGTTTACCCGCCACACACCAAATTGTATGTCGTATGAAGGGCCAGTGTCTCCTTGACTTGTCCGTTACTCCAGCCGTTTACCCGTTTCCCGAGCAGTCGGTGACTGCCTCGGCCAGCGCTCACGAGGCAAAGCGAGCTATTAAGGGCGAGCGACCTACGCCCCTCCGATTACCCGCTGGCCTCGGCCAGCGCTCGCGAGGCCTGAATCCGTTACTCACGCCGTTTACCCGTCAGTGACTGCCTCGGCCAGTGCTCAAGAGGCAAAGGGAACCATTAAGGGCGAGCGACCTACCCCCGCCGATTTCCCGCTGGCATCGGCCAGCGCTCGCGTGGCCTGAGTCCGTTACTCCCGCCATTTAACCGTCAGTGACTGCCTCGGCCAGCGCACAAGAGGTAAAGCAAACCATTAAGGGCGAGCGACCTACCCCCGCCGATTACCCGCTGGCCTCGACCAGCGCTCGCGAGGCCTGAGTCCGTTAATCCCGCCGTTTACCCGTCGGTTACTGCCTCGGCCAGCGCTCAAGAGGCAAAGCGAACCATTAAGGGCGAGCGACCTACTTCCGCCTATTACCCGTTGGCCTCGGTCAGCGCTTGCGAGGCCTGAGTCCGTTACTCCCACCGTTTACCCGTCAGTTACTGCCTCGGCCAGCGCTCAAAAAGTAAAGCGAACCATTATTAAGGGAGAGCGACCTACCTCCGCCGATTACCCGCTTGCCTCGTCCAGCACTAACGAGGCAAAACGAGCCATCAGGTGCTGGCGCGCAACCCCCCCCCCCACCCCCCCCCCCACCACCCGATTACCCGCCCGACGATTCATGACTGAGGGCCTCGTCCAGCGCTCAAGACGCAAAGGGAACCATTAAGGGCGAGCGACCTACCCCCGCCGATTACCCAGCGCTCGCGAGGCCTGAATCCGTTACTCACGCCGTTTACCCGTCAGTGACTGCCTCGGCCAGCGCTCAAGAGGCAAAACGAACCATTAAGGGGCGAGCGTCCTACCCCCGTCGATTGCCCGCTGGCCTCAGCGAGCGCTCGCGAGGCCTAAATCCGTTTCTCACGCCATTTACCCGTCAGTGACTGCCTCGGCCAGCGCTCAGGAGGCAAAGCGAACCATTAAGGGCGGGCGCCCTACCCCCGCCGATTACCCGTTGGCCTCGGCCAGCGCTTGCGAGGCCTGAGACCGTTACTCTCACCGTTTACCCGTCATTTACTGCCTCCGCCAGCGCTCAAAAGGCAAAGGGAACCATTATTAAGGGAGAGCGACCTACCTCCGCCGATTACCCGCTTGCCTCTTCCAGCACTCACGAGGCAAAACGAACCATTAAGTGCGAGCGAGCTACCCCCGCTGATTACTCGCTTGCCTCGTCCAGCACTAACGAGGCAAAACGAGCCATCAGGTCCTGGCGCGCAACCCCCCCCCCCCCCCCCCACCCCCGCTTACCCGCCATATGATTCATGACTGAGGGCCTCGTCCAGCGCTCAAGACGCAAAGGGAATCATTAAGGGCGAGCGACCTACCCCCGCCGATTACCCAGCGCTCGCGAGGCCTGAATCCGTTACTCACGCCGCTTACCCGTTAGTGACTGCCTCGGCCAGCGCTCAAGAGGCAAAGGGAACCATTAAGGGCGAGCGACCTACCCCCGCCGATTACCCGCTGGCATCGGCCAGCGCTCGCGAGGCCTGAGTCCGTTACTCCCGCCGTTTACCCGTCAGTTACTGACTCGGCCAGCGCTCAAGAGGCAAAGCGAACCATTAACCCTAGATAGGTACAGCGGGGTCTTTCTGACCCAACGCCAATGCGCAGTTGTACTGTTTGGGGTGCTACGGAAAATGAGTAGTTGGTAACTCCCTGCCTTACAGCGAGTCTGTTAGTGCACGACGTGCTCTTGGAAAGGTAGGGTGTATGCTTGTCTCTCTCATCCCATATATGAGTTATGAACCATGATGGGGTCAGAGAGACCCCACTGAACCTAATATGTATCAAGTGTCATAATATGCATTGTGTAGTATAACAAAGTTCTTTTAGTAATCTATTGGACCCAGCAATGCATATCTGGTATAACTTACTGCATTGATAGTTCTTAATTTTATTTAGAAGGAACTGGTTGCCAGTTTTATAATTTGCACACGTTCATGTTGAATTATCTGATATTGTCTAATATACGTTTTACTATTTATCTCACGATTCACATATGTTGTTTGGCCACATGTAAACTCAGGTTCCTTTTGTTGATGTCGGAACAAAGGGAAAGGTGTGTGCTCAAACATGCAAGACGAAATAGTATAAAAATAGGGAGATTTTAAATTTTAAATGCCCAGCTGAGTAAAGGGCTGCGCCTCACGTCAACATCACGTGGTGGGCAGGGCCAAACCCCGCTAACTGGAACATGCGCATTATTTGCCGGTATATATGTAATAGTGACTAGAATGATCGTTTTTTTTAATGATTTTTACGTCATTTATCATGAGGGTGTATAGTTTTTCTCATTAGTGACATTGTATTACATTCTATTGCAGTGGCCCCCTTACAATGGCTGGCAGAACACAAGATGAGGGGGGTTCTATAGACGATGGAGAGAGAGACATTGAATTGATTCATGATGGGTATGAGCTCGAACTTCTTGATTTGGATACAGAGATTGAATCTGTATATGATAGTGATGAAATGGAGGAGGAGGAGGGGGAGGAAGATGATGATGAGTGGCTTATGCACCTAGTCACTCATCGCACTCCCCGCTCGCGACGACAACACTCTCGTGGTAGTTCTAAAGGCTCAGCAAACACACGAAGTTCTATACCTGCCTTGCCTGACATGCCATCTACCTCATCAGCCTTGCCTGGCATGCCATCTACCTCATCAGCCTTGCCTGGCATGCCATCTACCTCATCAGCCTTGCCTGGCATGCCATCTACCTCATCAGCCTTGCCTGGCATGCCATCTACCTCATCAGCCTTGCCTGGCATGCCATCTACCTCATCAGCCTTGCTTGGCATGCCATCTACCTCATCAGCCTTGCCTGGTATGCCATCTACCTCATCAGCCTTGCCTGACAGGCCATCTACCTCATCAGCCTTGCCTGACTTACCTGCTCTATCATCTGCCACTTCACCCTCACATACGGCCAGCAGGTCAACGCAAAAGGACAGTGAAGGGCCACTACAAAACCATGTACATAAGTTCAAAGAGTCACAACTGAGGGGCAAAGATGGAACACTGTGGTGCACTAAACCTTTAGTCCAAAGTGCAAGACTGCAACATCATAACCAGCCAAGAAACTACGCTGTAGGTCCCACAGTTGTTACTCAGGGAGCTGCAACTCCAGTGGAGTGTTTGCATTTGTTCTTGGACGACAACTTCTATTCAACAACTGTGAAGCACACTAATGAAATGATTGACATACTCTCACAACGGATTAAGTCTAAGAGGGGCACCTATAGTAGGACAACGGTGGCAGAAGTGAAGGCATTAGTTGGTGTTCTGCTGTTGTCAGGGAGTCAGCAAGACAATCACGTTACAACATCTGAGATGTGGGACCATCGCTTTGGAGCTCCACTATACAGGGCCGCCATGAGTGAGCGGCGCTTCTGTTTCCTCCTTAGATGTCTTCGATTCGACGACAAAACAACTAGACAAGAGCGTGTGAAGACAGACAGATTTGCCCCTATACGAATCCTGTGGGACAGCTTCATTGAAAAGTGCAAAAGGAACTACATTCCTGATGAAAACATCACAGTTGATGAACAACTGTTGGGGTTTAGAGGGCGATGTGCATTCCGCATGTACATTGCCAATAAACCTGCTAAATATGGCTTGAAGATTATCATGGCAAACGACAGCAAAACCAGTTATTTACTGAATGCCATTCCCTACCTAGGGAAAGATGTTCAGAGAGGTCAGGTGGGAAGTCTTGGCCAGTACTATACAATGGAGCTGATGAGACCTTACTTGGGTCAATACCGCAACGTCACAACAGACAATTGGTTTATGTCTCTACCTCTGGTCAAGGGTCTGCTAGAAGAAAATACCACAGCTGTTGGTACCTTACGCAAAAAGCCCTACGTACCAGAGAAAATGATTGAACTCAAGAAGGAGCGTCCCATCAAAACCACGGCATTCCTCTACAGTGACCAAATTATGATGCTGTCTTTCAAGCCAAAGGCCAATAAAATTGTTATGCTCCTAACATCAAAACATCAGAAGGGGAATATCTGTGAAGACGGAAAGGCTGAGGTGGTGCACTTCTATAACAGCACAAAAGGAGGCACTGACACATTTGATCAGATGTGTCAGCGGTATTCTTGTAGTCGAAAGACTAAACGTTGGCCTTTGTGCATCTACTATGGAATAGTCAATGCAGCCAGCATTAATTCCTATATTATATACTGCAAGAAATGTTCTGATCGCCATATCAAAAAGATGGAGAGACGATGTTTCATGCAGGAAGCTGCCTATGAGCTGGTCAAGCCATGGGCCCAACAGAGACTCACAGAACAGGACTTCCCCGCCAGATAGTTTTCCACATTCGTTCTGTGTTTGGGTGGGAAGCACCAGCTTTCCCAACAACATCTGGCGAAGCAAAGAAGAGGAAGAGGTGTGAGTTGTGCCCCAGGACCAAAGACAATAAGACTACATCGAAGTGCCAGTACTGTAGCAGGGCTGTTTGTGGGAAACACTTTGTTCCTGTCTGCAGAGACTGCTTGTAGAAAAAAGGTAAGCACACTTAGATTTCATAAAGTATGATGTGTTCATGTATTTAGCTATATTTTATCATCAATATACAACATACATACGAATAAAAAGAACATAAAGTGACTTATGTAATTCAACACCAAAAGGGGCACAAAAATAATGACTGTTTTATTTACTTATTGCAGGTTCTGCCAGGGAGTGGATGTGGTTTTTACATTTACTGAAGAAAGTGATGTGCAAGGATGCAATTTATGGTGGTATAGCAAGTTTCAGGAGTTCAGTTTTTTTTACATTTTTTGGTAACATGCTGTAAAGATAGGAGTAATTTTTTATAAATTCACTACAATTATTCAAATACAGCAAAAGTGCAGTTTTCAGTTCCAAAGAACGTCAGAGGATTTATATTTTTGCATAAAAACTGTGCAACATAATAAATGTTGAATATGCTTTATCTATTATTTTTTTTAGTCCTTGGGTCAAAAAGACCCCACTGTACCTAATGATCCCAGATATCCCACTGTACCTATCTAGGGAACCGTCGTCTTCTCCAGCACGGTGAGCTGTCGAGCCGCCACGCCCTCCCGCTGGGGGCGTCGCGGAGTGCGAGCAGTGGAGAGGTTAAGGGCGAGCGACCTACCCCCGCCGATTACCCGTTGGCCTCGGCCAGCGCTTGCGAGGCCAGAGACTGTTACTCTCACCGTTTACCCGTCAGTTACTGCCTCCGCCAGCGTTCAAAAGGCAAAGCGAACCATTATTAAGGGAGAGCGACCTACCTACGCCGATTACCCGCTTGCCTCTTCCAGCATTCACGAGGCAAAACGAACCATTAAGTGCGAGCCAGCCGTTTAACCGTCACTCAAGCAGTCGGTGACTGCCTCGGCCAGCGCTCAGGAGGCAAAGCGAACCATTAAGGGCGAGCGACCTACCCCCGTCGATTACCTACTGGTCTCGGCCAGCGCTCGCGAGGCCTGAGTCCGTTACTCCCACATTTTACCCGTCAGTTACTGCCTCGGCAAGCGCTGAAGAGGCAAAGGGAACCATTATTAAGGGAGAGCGACCTACCTCAGCCGATTACCCGCTTGCCTCGGCAAGCATTCACGAGGCAAATCGAACCATTATTAAGTGCGAGCGAGCTACTCAAGTTGATTACCCGCTTGCCTCGTTCAGCGCTCATCAGGTGCTGGCGCGTCCCCCGTTTACCAGCCACACAATTCATGACTGAGGGCCTCGTCCAGCTCTCAAGACGCAAAGTTTACCGCCACACACCAAATTGTATGTCGTATGAAGAGCCAGTGTCTCCTTGACTTGTCCGTTACTCCAGCCGTTTACCCGTCACTTGAGCAGTCGGTGACTGCCTCGGCCAGCGCTCAAGAGGCAAAGCGAACCATTAAGGGCGAGCGACCTAGCCCCGCCGATTGCTCGCTAGCCTCAGCGAGCGCTCGCGAGGCCTAAATCCGTTTTTCACGCCTTTTAACCGTCAGTGACTGCCTCGGCCAGCGCTCAGGAGGCAAAGCGAACCATTAAGGGCGAGCGACCGCCGCCGATTACCCGCTGGCATCGGCCAGCGCTCGCGAGGCCTGAATCCGTTACTCCGTCCATTTACCCGTCAGTGACTGCCTCGGCCAGCGCTCAAGAGGCAAAGCGAACCATTAAGGGCGAGCGACCTACCCCCGCCGATTACCCGCTGGCATCGGCCAGTGCTCGCGAGGCCTGAGTCCGTTACTCCCGCTGTTTAACCGTCAGAGACTGCCTCGGCCAGCGCTCAAGAGGCAAAGCGAACCATTAAGGGCGAGCGACCTACCCCCGCCGATTACCCGCTGGCCTCGGCCAGCGCTCGCGAGGCCTGAGTCCGTTACTCCCGCCGTTTATCCGTCAGTGAATGCCTCGGCCAGCGCTCAAGAGGCAAAGCGAACCATTAAGGGCGAGCGACCTACCCCTGCCGATTACCCGCTCACCTCGGCCAGCGCTCGCGAGGCCTGAGTCCGTTACTCCCGCCGTTTACCCGTCAGTGACTGCCTCGGCCAGCGCTCAAGAGGCAAAGCGAACCATTAAGGGCGAGGTACCTACCCCCGCCGATTACCCGCTGGCCTCGGCCAGCGCTCTCGAGGCCTGATTCCGTTACTCCCGCCGTTTACCCGTCAGTTACTGTCTCGGGCAGCGCTCAAGAGGCGAAGCGAAACATTATTAAGGGAGATCAACCTACATCCGTCGATTACCCGCTTACCTTGTCCAACACTCACGAGGCAAAGCGAACCATTATTAAGTGCGAGCGAGCTACCGCCGCTAACTACCCGCTTCCATCGTCCAGCGCTCACAAGGCAAAACGAGCCATCAGGTGATGGCGCGTAACCCCCCCCCCCCCCCATTTACCTGCCACACGATTCATGACTGAGGGCCTCGTCCAGGGCTCAAAACGCAAAGTTTACCCGCCACACACCAAATTCTATGTCGTATGAAGTGCCAGTGTCTCCATGACTTGTCCGTTTCTCCAGGCGTTTACCCGTCACTCAAGCAGTTGGTGACTGCCTCGGCCAGCGCTCAGGAGGCAAAGCGAACCATTACGGGCGAGCGACCTACCCCCGCCGATTACCCGCTGGCATCGGCCAGCGCTCGCGAGGCCTGAGTCCGTTACTCCCGCCATTTACCCGTCAGTGACTGCCTCGGCCAGCGCTCAAGAGGCAAAGCGAACCATTAAGGGCGAGCGACCTACCCCCGCCGATTACCCGCTGGCATCGGCCAGTGCTCGCGAGGCCTGAGTCCGTTACTCCCGCTATTTAACCGTCAGAGACTGCCTCGGCCAGCGCTAAAGAGGCAAAGCGAACCATTAAGGGTGAGCGACCTACCCCCGCCGATTACCCGCTGGCCTCGGCCAGCCCTCGCGAGGCGTGAGTCCGTTACTCCCGCCGTTTATCCGTCAGTTACTGCCTCGGCCAGCGCTCAAGAGGCAAAGCAAACCATTATTAAGGGAGAGCGACCTACATCCGCCGATTACCCGCTTGCCTCGTCCAGATCTCACGAGGCAAAGCGAGCCATTATTAAATTTACATGATCCTTTCAAAAACTTATCCCTTGCATAATTGTAGAACTCCCTTGCACACACATATATGCATGCATATCTATATACATGCTTTTGTCCAGGTATAGTTACTGTTGTAGGTCACGAGACAGGTCAGATACCATTTTGATGTCTTGTGGGCCTTTTCTGGGTTGTGCTTTTGGAATGCCTGGTTTTAATTGCAACTCTCATCTATATCTCTATATATAGGCTGTTCTTATCCGCCTGATGCTAAACTCCTATAACATTCCAAGTGGAGCCTTCACATTGTATGAAACCTCTTTGAGTTTTCTTACAAAGTCTCACCAATTTAATCAATCTCTCAGGAACCATCTGCCTTTTTTTTTAACTCTGTCAAATGCCTTGCTTAAAACTTTGTACATATGTGAGCTACCTCAAATGCCAGCCGTCTTACTCTTTTGGGTTTACTTTATGATAATTGTAAATATGAAAAGAACAATGCTTTCTAATGCATGGTAGTTAGCTCTCATTGTTGTTCATGGAACACAATAATTCTCTCTCTCTCTCTCTCTCTCTCTCTCTCTCTCTCTCTCTCTCTCTCTCTCTCTCTCTCTCTCTCTCTCTCTCTCTCTCTCTCTCTCTCTCTCTCTCTCTCTCTCTCTCTCTCTCTCTCTCTCTCTCTCCTGGGTTATAATGCACTTTCTCTTTGCCAGTATAATTTGATCTAGCATGGGTGATTTATCTAGCTTTACCTAGTGTCTGCACAAGCTGATGTAATTGGTTATGTTGGGTTTTGATGGCTTTGCATGATGTATTTTTTGCTTCCTGCTTTATTAAACTATCCAGGTCCAATGGCTGTTAGTGATGAAGGCTACAGGTACATTTGCACGTTTGTCGACTTCTACACAAAGTTTGTCGACTTCTTCCCACTTAGAGATCAGACAGCTTATGGGGTGTCCAGGTGCATACGCTCCTTTATCCACAGGTAAATTTTTATCATTAGTTTCCGCACTTGGATGAAATATTTACTGCCATGTCATCACTACTTATGAATGTAATTTCAAATAGTCAGTTTGGATGCTAAACAATCCATCTTAAAAAAGGTATCCTGATGTCAAGATCAATTTAGTTTTCATTGTTTTCCTTTGAAGTTTACCTCATCATCACCGTGACTGATTTTTTGCCTTCAAAAAATATGCAAACATTCAACAATCTGATGTAATAAACAAAACATATTCATCATTGGTAGAATCATTTAAAAAAAATTGTCATACAATCCATCCACGATATTTTCCCTATTTTGAAAATTAGTGAAACGGAATGAGTCCAAGCTGATGAGTTTGCTACTGGTAATCATTATTTCTTTAATCATGTATTACCACAATTGTTTTGAGGTTGCAGCATGTTTTGTCATCAATGCATGTAAAAGTCCGTGCAGTCGTACCACACCATATATTTCTCTCTGTTTGTTGCTTCTCACAACTGTTTTATTTCATCAATTGTATTTCAATTAAAAGCTCACTTTAGTTCTTGTATAAAAGTTCTTTGCCATGCCATATTGTTTGAACTAATTATGAAATTTAATCATAACCATCAATTGATTATGTTTAGGCATAATATAAGAATGTGATACAAAAGATGCAGATTTTTTTTTCATATGTGTAATGACATCTGCTTTCCTTAGGTGGGGCAAGCCTGCAAGGATCCTGACTGATCACGGACGTGAGTTTTGTTCCTCGGTAAGTCTTTATGTTACTGTTATTTCTGTTGTAATTCATGGAATGGTCATCAGGATGTAATGTTATATTCAGGTATGCCTGAGAGGTGCATTATTACCAATACAGTTGTCAGAGGAGGACATTTACATCATCTAATGCTTCGTTAGCTCTAAGATGCTGAACAAACCTCAGGTATTATTAACACTGCAAACAAATGATACTATTATAACACCTGTTGTATTACTGCTGCTACTTTGACCTCTTCATTCCCCACAGATCAACGACGAACTCTGCAAGTTCTACGGGATCCGGAGAGTATCACGTCTGCCTACCATCCGCAGACTAATG